>NC_057399.1:8008491-8063823 GCF_019320065.1 Cervus canadensis | reverse complement strand
GAAAAATATTTGCAAAAAGATATCTGATAAAAGACTGATTCCTATAATATACAAACAATTCTTATAACTGAACAATAGAAAAACAATTAAAAATGGACAAAGATCTTAAGATACACTTCCCCAAGACAGATATACAGATAGCAAGTAAGAGTGTGAAAAAATGCTTAGCGTCATTCACCATTCAGTTCAGTTCAGTCGCTCAGTCCTGTCACTCTTTGCGACCCCATGAACCGCAGCACGCCAGGCCTCCCTGTCCATCACCAACTCCCGGAGTTTACTCAAACTCATGTCCATGAGTTGGTGATACCATCCAGCCATCTCATCTTCTGTCATCCCCTTCTCCTCCTGCCCCCAATCCCTCCCAGCATCTTTTCCAATGAGTCAACTCTTCTCATGAGGTGGCCAATGAACACCCAAGACTGATCTTCTTTAGGATGGACTGGTTGGAGCTCCTTGCAGTCCAAGGGACTCTCAAGAGTCTTCTCCAACACCACTGTTCAAAAGCATCAATTCCAAATACTAGCATCTAGTGGAAAAATCTTGCTTCTTCTTTGACAAACCTCCAGGTAGGACTACTGAATTTGGAACTTCCACTGATGCTACTGAGTCTTTCAGCCCACTGTGATTCTTGTGGAACCTCGGGAGGTGTAACAGACATAGGGGTCATAGCAGGGTGATGGCAGATCCTGAATCATCTAAAAAGTTTTAGTATCCATGATTAGGCATGTTAGGCAAGTAATTCTACTCAGAATTGAAATATATTTTTTGAAATAATTTTTAATAAAGTTAAAAAAATAGCATAAATTCTTTGGTGCTCAGCTTTCTTCACAGTCCAACTCTCACATCCATGCATGACCACTGGAAAAACCATAGCCTTGACTAGATGGATCTTTGTTGGCAAAGTAATGTCTCTGCTTTTTAATATGCTATCTAGTTTGGTCATAGCTTTCCTTCCAAGGAGTAAGCGTCTTTTAATTTCATGGCTGCAATCACGTCTGCAGTGATGTTGGAGCCCCCCAAAAATAAAATCTGACACGGCTTCCACTGTTTCCCCATCTATTTGCCATGAAGTGATGGGACCAGATGCCATGATCTTAGTTTTCTGAATGTTGAGCTTTAAGTCAACTTTTTCACTCCCCTCTTTCACTTTCATCAAGAGACTTTTTAGTTCCTCTTCACTTTCTGCCATAAGGGTGGGGTCATCTGCATATCTGAGGTTATTGATATTTCTCCTGGCAATCTTGATTCCAGCTTGTGCTTCTTCCAGCCCAGTACACCTTCTCACGATGTACTCTGCATATAAGTTAAATAAGCAGGGTGAAAATATACAGCCTTGATGTACTCCTTTTCCTATTTGGAACCAGTCTGTTGTTCCATGTCCAGATCTAACTGTTGCTTCCTGACCTGCATGTAGGTTTCTCAAGAGGTGGGTCAGGTGGTCTGGTTAGAAAATCATAAATTAAATCAGCGATGATGTACTACTGCATACACTTTAGAAAGATATAAAATCCAAATACTGCCAACACTAAATACTGATGAGGATGTGGAGCAACATAAATGCTTATTCCTCACTTGTGAAAATACAAGATGGCACAGTCACTTTGGAAGACAATTTAATAGTTTCTTACAACATATTCATACTCTTAACATATAATCCAGCAATTATACTCCTTCATATGTGCACAAATGAGTTGAAAACTCATGTTCACATGAAAACCTGCACATGCATATTTATAGAAACTTTATTCATAATTGCTGAAACTTGGAAGCAATTATGATGTCCTCAATAGGTTTATTCTGGACAATAAAATAATAGTAGCCATTGAAAGAAACAAGCTATTGAACCACAAAAAGATGTGAAGAACCTTAAAAGCATATTGCAAAGTAAGAAACCATCTTATAAGACTGCATACTACATGATTTCAACTATGTGACATTCTAGAAAAGGCAAAATTATGGAGACAGTTTAAAGATCAGTTGTTGCCAGGGGTTAGAGGTGAAGAAGGGATGAATAGGTGAAACAAAGGGGGTTTTAAGTGAATAGAACTACTTCTTACATATAGGGGTGGATTATATCATTATACTTTTCTCAAGCCTATAGTATGTGCAGCACAAAGAGTGAACTCTAAAGTATGGACTTTAGTTAATAATAATGTATTAATATTAGTTCATCAATTGCAATGTATCTCATATATATATATATATTTATATATATACATACAAAAGTACTGTGGTTTCAGACTGTGAATTTAAAATCATTGTAACTGAGCTCAAACCCATCTTATTAATCAAAATAGGAACCATTACAATCAGAACATATTTGCGAATGAAAAATAAGTTTATTTATTCCTGTAGCATAAAAATCTGTGCTTCAGGATTCTACAAAACTCTTGGAAAGCATTTTCTGCATCCTGTGGAAGGGTTTTCCCTGCAAAAAGTTGTCTAGATACTTGAAGAAGTGCTAGTCAATTGTCTAGATGGTTGAAGAAGCTATAGTCAGTTGGTGAGAGGTCGGGCGAATGTGACTAATGAGGCAAACCCAGTTTGTTCAACTCCTGAAGCATCGGTTGGGTGTGCAATGCGCAGTCGGGCGATGTTGCGGAGAAGAATTGGGCCCTTTGTGTTGATCAGTGCCCGCTGCAGGTGTTGCAGTTTTCAGTGCATCTCACTGATTTGCTGAGCATGCATCTCAGATACGACGGTTTCACCAGGATTCGGAAAACTGTAGGGAGTCAGATGGACAGCAGACCACCAAACAGTGACCATAGCCTTTTTTGGGTGCAAATTTGCTTTGAAAAGTGCTTTGGAGCTTCTTTGTGGTCCAACCACTGAGCTGGTCATTGCTGGTTGCCATATACAATCCACTTTTCATCACACATCACAATCCGATTGAGAAATGGTTCATTGTTGTGCAGAATAAGAGAAAATGACACTTCAAAATGACAATTTTTTTTCATTTATTTTTATTAGTTGGAGGCTAATTACTTTACAATATTGACAATTTTTTATATTTTCGATCAGCTCATGAGGCTTTTTCATCTTTCCAGTTTGCTTCAAATGCCTAACGACCATAGAATGGTTGATGTTGTGCTGTTCGGCAACTTCTTGTGTAGTTGTAAGAAGACCAGCTTCAATGATGGCTCTCAGTTGGTTGTTGTCAACTTCCAATGGCCAGCCACTATGCTCCTCACCTTCAAGGCTCTTGTTTCCTTCGAAAAACTTCCCGAACCACCGCTGCATTACACGTCTGTTAGAAATTCCTGGGACAAGTGAGTCACTGATGTTGTCAGTTGTCTCCACTGTTTCATGACCCAGTTTGAATTAGAATAAGAAAATTGCTCAAATTTACTTTCTGTCTAATATCATGTCCATAGTCTAAAATAATATAAAATAAACATCAAGTAATAAGTAATTAGCAAAAAAAATAAAGAATGATACATGCATTAAAATGATGTATAACATAACCACATTTACTTAAGAATGTGTTCCAATATCAACTGGCAAATTTCAACAGTGCAAAACTGCAGTTATGTTTGAACCAACTTAAATATATAGTATTTCTTGTATATATGTTTTCTTTATAGAAAAACAGAGAAAACAAACTAGGAACTTCATTTTTTTTTTTTTAAGACCATTACCTTTATTTATTTATTTTTTTTGTCATAAATATTTTTTTTTTATTAGTTGGAGGCTAATTACTTCACAACATTTCAGTGGGTTTTGTCATACATTGATATGAATCAGCCATAGAGTTACACGTATTCCCCATCCCGATCCCCCCTCCCACCTCCCTCTCCACCCGATTCCTCTGGGTCTTCCCAGTGCACCAGGCCCGAGCACTTGTCTCATGCATCCCACCTGGGCTGGTGATGTTTCACCATAGATAGTATACATGCTGTTCTTTTGAAATATCCCACCCTCACCTTCTCCCACAGAGGAACTTCATTTTGAGAAGGAAAATGATGACAAGAAGACCTACAAGGAAGTGTTTTACTGCCTTTCACATTGGGAAATGAGTTAACTGCCCTGAATGGTAAAACCTTAGAGGAGTGACCTCTATTTCAAGCTGGTATTTATAAGTAAATTTGAATGCAGTGTAAAAAGCTGTTCTTTGACTCGTTTTCATATAAAGCCAAAACACTGGATTTTTTTTTTGTTTGTTTGAAAGGATCAATATCTATGAAAACTCTATGTAGCTTAAAATGTTTTAACATTATTAGCTTTGAAAGTCAACCAGTTACGTACTAACTTTCATTAATTTCAGTGATACTGATTCTTAATACAATACTCATAAAAAGGTAAACCATTAACATTTTCAAAGATCAGCAAAGCCTTTCCTAGAGAAGAAACTCTGATAACCATCATACATGATTGAATCTTAATCAACAAAATAAATCATGTTTATCAAGAATTTATAATTAATTCCTTTGCTGAAGACATTGAAATTTTAATCAATAAAACTTTAGATGTAAGAATTGTTTGAAAAGATGAAAAGTCTGTATTCTGGTCTTCAGTATACATGTGATACATTAGACAAATTTGGGGGTGTAACTTCTAAAAACTTGCTCTCTTACTCTGTCACATAACTCACTTTTACTTTTATTCTCACATCCAGCTGTATATGATTTCTTTGTAAGAAACCTGATATTAAAAAAAAAAGAAAAGAAAATTGCTATTGAGTTAAAGGTGTTATGCTATTATTATTGTTATTATTCTTTGGTTCTGAAAAGTCTGTAATATCAAAGATTATAGCTTTTTCATCTATAAAATCTCTTGATTATTTTATTTCTTTGTGTGTTTTATGTGTGAAAAAAAGTGGCAAAACGACAGACTATAAACTTTTGAAATAGTCGATCTTATATTCATTGCATGCAAATGTGTATGGAAGAGTGCATCAAGTCACGCTGTCCTGCTGGGTTGGGAGAAAGGGGTTTCAGTGAAATTAGTGCAGATTGGTGAGTGGTTACTCTCACAGGCTTGGTTCATTTGGTGAAATCCAAAGCACAATACCCAAGGACAAAGACTTCTGCAGTTCAGCCAGTCTTACAGGGTATAAGGTTCATAAGTAAAAGGACACACAGTTTTTTTCTATTTTTTATTGTCTTGGAAAAAGCAATAGTTAATTGAGGCAACTTCCAGAGTCCTGGGTTCCCAAATTCATTCAGCACCAACCAAGGGACATGTATTTGAACAAAGGAAAAGCAGTACAAACCAAGAGTTGATAGGGTACACTTAAAAAGCTAGACAGTTTATGTAGAATTTCCTCATTTTAACTTCATAATAGCCATGTGCAATAGGTTATTTCAGAGTTGAAAATATTAACATTAAAAAAACAGAGCTTATAAAAATGGCAAAGCATGTGGTTAATATATACACAAGTGGCATTTCTATATAATAGCAACAATGAGAATACATAGTTTTAAATAACACATCCTTTTTGTGCAATCCCTGATTGTGGAAAACTATAAAAATTTTAATGAAATACTTATAAAAGCGACTTAATGATGAAGTTTTAGCCCATGTTCATGGATATAAAGGCTTAAGGTCTTTAAGATGTCAGATCTCCTAAACTCATCTGTAGATTTGAAGAAATTCAATAAAGATTTTATAGAGCTTTTCAAAGAACTTGGTAATATTATTGTAAAATACATATCAAAATAAAAAGGCCAAAGTGAAGAAAGCTCTGGAGAAAAAGAATAGTGAATATAAGCAACAAAAGTAAAAATCAGCAGGTGGGACTACATCAAACTAAAAAACTTCTACACAGAAAAAAAACAACAAAATGAAAAGGCAATTTACGAACTAGCAGAAAATCATTAATGAGTATGCTAAATGAATCTCGTTGGAGGAGGATGTCAACAGTGTGATGACATAATTGTGCTCTTTGAGAAAGTTGGATACAGTTAAGATCTTGTTTGTGAAGATGGTATACAATGGCAGAGCAAGTGAGGTACTCCTGGGTAACTGGATAAAGCTGGATAAAGCCAGTGTCTCTATGGAGATAAAAGCAAAGGTGCTGTTGACAGAGACAAAGAATAAAACGTATTAGCCAAAACTATGTTAGCAATATTATCAGTTTCTGATATGATTGAGTTTGTGATTTCAATAACATTGGGCACAGGGGATTTAATGGATGGTAACATGGCGTTAAGGTTGTGGTAATCCATCATGAAACACTACTCTTTCTTTCCAAGTATAAGAACAGGACAAAGTGGGCTGTTCAGTGGTAACTCAGTGGGGATAGTCCTCGAGGGTTGAGTTTTATTTGCATTGTGCCATATATTAAATATTTTGACTGAGGAGATGGTCCATAGTGTCCCATTTTGTCAAGACACTTTAAAGTGCCAGTCTTAATTTTATTGCTCATTGAATCAGAATGCCAAGCCCACTATGAGATATTTTTGGGAAAAACGGGAGTATAGACAAGACCACAGTTGTTACAATTAAGGTGAGATATAATGGTCTCCTATAATTTATGTTCAATAATTTACCCAAGGTTAGAAATGGAACCTTTTTTAAATTTGGTGGGAACCCAAAGTATAACTATAGTCTTAGACCCAGTATTGACTAAGGCTATGAGGCTGTATTTCAGAAGATGTTAAAGTTAATTCAGAACCTATTTTGCAGAAGCACAAAAGTCAATCAACAACTTTTAATCTGTTTGTTGCTTAAGTTCTTTCAATAAATTTTGCATTTTCGAGTGGGTCAAATTGTGAACCTCTCTTTCAGTGTTTTTGCTTCTTCCCTCCGTATTCAGACTTCCTTCTTTCTCTTCCTTCCTCTTTTGTTTCTTTCTTCTTCACTCTTCTTTCCTTCCTCCCTTGCCACTTCCCCTCTCGTTCTTCCTTCTTCCACAGTTACTGGGCGTGCCTCAGGTCACAGATGCTGCTAACAGTGACACACATCCTCCTTCAGAGACCCTCATGTTACTGTCATTACAGTAATGTTGGCAAACACGGATTCATATGCTTAATGCCCCTTGAGGCTAAACAAACTGAGACGTGTGAGTTTGGAGCAGAGGAATATTTATTGTGAAGATGAAGCAAGAAGAACTGATGACTTGTGCTCAAAAGAACTGAGTTTCCCACTGATTTTCAGGGAAGAGTTTTTAAAGGCAAAATTTGGGGTGAGGGCTGCAGGGTATATGACTTCCTTCCAAATGGCTGGTAATAAGGTAACAGGGAAAAAAAAAAAAGGAAAAAAAAAAAAGGTAACAGGATGATGTCTTTGGAATCTCAAGTTTCTGGTTTCAACTAGTCTGGGTTCTGCTTACTGTCATCAGCTTATAGTCACCATCCTCCATCCACAATGGGGGGTGGGGTGTCTTAGTTTCTGTAGAATAATTTGAAGATAAGCATCATATAATGTTATCACACCCCTTTAAAAGAAACTAGGAACCCTATGAATCTATTGTCTTGTTAATTGCTTGAGCCTGTTCTTTGGACTCACGGAAGGCCTAGGAAACTAATGCCTTTTCTCCTATTTTAAAACAAGAAACAAGGGACACAGAGGGACTTCTGTACCCAGGAGGGAACTGCAGTTCCTGCTAGGTTTCAGCTGTGGCCTCTGCCATAAAGATGGTTGATTAACTCCCACACTGCCACAAGGATGTTGTACATTCTATAAACCTGAGGATCTATAACCTCAGGTTCTATAAACTTGAGAACCATGAATATTTCTGTGATAGAGCCACAGGCTGCAGAAACAGAAGTAGCAAAAGGTGAGGTCCTAGTGGTTCTCTTATTTTTAGAAATCCTGCCATCAAGACACATGGTCCTAGGCCAAGACACATGACTCTTTTCCCTCAATGTTGATGATAACTCCTGTTCCTGGTGAGTTAAAGTTTCTTTCTTTATCAAGAAAGGTTTCAGAGATGAAGCAAGGAAGCTCAGAAAGTAAAGTGAGAGTTTATTTGAGCAAGAATATGCTCTGAGATGGAAAGTAGGCGGACAGGTGAGGAGCCACTGCCCTGGGTTTCTTTAGCAAGCCAGTTATGAGGGGCATACAAATGAAAGGGTGGAATATTCACTGGGGAAGGAGGAATTTGGGTGTTGTATTCCCTGATTTTCTTCCCAGCTCCATCTCCCCAAGGGGAGGAGGGAGTTTTAACCTTATTTAGCTTAGATCAGAAATGTCATGGTGTCATTGCATGAAAGGGAACTTCTTATCTACAAGGCTAATTTTATTGGAGATAGTGAAGGACAGGAAAGCCTGGCGTGCTGCAGTTTATGGGATTGCAAATAGTTGGACACAACTTAGTGACTGAGCAAAACAAATTTCATTGTAATAAAAGCATAACGAGAAGCATGCTACATTTGGATGCAGGAGATTCCCGCCTTTTTTACCTTTATTTTTGTCTACTTTCCAGCAAGTGTGATTTCCAGTCAGTCTGGAGAGTGCTGCCTGTCTGCCCATGTGCCCCTGCTCTTTACAAGATGCATGATTTCCTGCTACCTGACCTGTGCCCCCCGCCCTTTCTCGGCTCATATTTAGCTCCTGTCTGCTCTAATATCCTGACTCAGTTCAGTTCAGTCGCTCAGTCATGTCCAACTCTTTGTGACCCCATGAACGCTAGGCTTTCCTGTCCATCACAAGCTCCCGGAGGTTACTCAAACTCATGTAATTGAGTCGTGATGCCATCCAACCATCTCATCCCTTCTCCTCCCACCTTCAATCTTTCCTAGCATCAGGGTCTTTTCCAAAGAGTCAGTTCTTCACATCAGGTGGCCAAGTATTGGAGTTTCAGCTTCAGCATCAGTCCTTCCAGTGAATATTCAGGAGTGATTTCCTTCAGGATAGACTGGTTGGAACTCCTTGCAGCCCAAGGGACTCTCAAGAATGAGAGTCAGGGGATAAATGGGGCCCTGGGGCAAATGGTTGGAGTCCCTTCTCTGTTGACAAATACACCAAGTTGAAATTACCTGGACAATCGAGGGTAGAGGCTGAGCCTTGCCCAGATAGAAGATAAGAGACCATATATTTCTTATTCTTGAAGAGACCTCCCTGACTACACAAGCACAGACTTGGAGGTTAGGTCAAAAGGGGAGTGATACTAACTGCCCATGGACCTCTTAGGAGGATCCTGAAATATACCAAATTCGGACTCTGAACCAAGCAAACCAAAATTATTGGACAAAGGAAACTAGAAGAAATGTTCTATATAAGAGATTTAAACTTCCATGAGGACATGAGTCTGACTTCAGGTATGTCTATCCACATGCTTTGTACCCTTTTCCTCGTGATAAACACTTTTCTTATTTCACTACTTTCTGTCTTTGTGGGAGTGCTTTTCTGCAAAGCTGAAGAGCCCGGGTCTTGTCATTGACCACTGGTTTAGTGGTTAAGATTTGATGCTCTCACTGCTAAAACCCAACCTCAATCTCTCTCTGGGAAACTAAAGCCCTGCTTCAAGTAACTGCAAGCCAAGGCCACCAGAAATCACATTGGTATAGGTGGGAAATTCAAGCCATACATGAAAATATTTTTTCCAAATCCAATTCCTAATAGTCACAAAAACCCCAGGTCATCTTTTTTTCCTTTCTCTTTCAAGCAGTTTCTGGACCAGCTGGAGAAGGTTTCTTCGCTCTTTTCAGAAAACCTCACTACATATCACTCCATAACCTCTTGCTGTGTGTATGTGTTTGTATGTGTGTGTGTGTTTGGGAAGAGGGGTCATCATTTTTGACATACAAACCAAAGTTTGGGTGAAAGTTCATCCTGTCTCTGCAATCTGTTGGAAACAAATGGTGTTGGAACATGCTGTCTAGATGGTGCCCACCACCTCTCCAGGTCTGTATCTTCTTATGTGGCTTCTAGCTCACTCTGTGGCCCTGCTAGGGCTTCATGGCACTTTGTGGCTGACCGCTGGGAAGTTTCCATGTTTAAAGCTGTGCTGTCTTGCCCTGCATTTCTTAGTCTTACTGAGTCTCTGTTACCAATATTTTTAACTGATCTGAGTCATGGAAGTAAAGTCCGATGCTGTAAAGAACAATACTGCATAGGAACCTTGAATGTTAGGTCCATGGATCAAGGCAAATTGGAAGTGGTTAAACAGGAGATGACAAGACTGAACATCAACATTTTAGGAATCAGAGAACTAAAATGGACTGGAATGGGTGAATTTAACTCAGATGACCACTCTGTCTACTACTGTGGGCAAGAGTCCCTTAGGAGAAATGGAGTAGCCATCAAAGTTAACCAAGGAGTCTAAAATGCAGTATTTTGGATGCAATCTCAAAAATGACAGAATAATCTCTGTTCGTTTCCAGGGCAAAACATTCAATATCACAGTAATCCAAGTCTATGTCCCAACCAATAATGCTGAAGAAGTTGAAGTTGAATAGTTCTATGAAGACTTACAAGACCTTTTAGAACTAACACCCCAAAAAGATATGCTTTTCATTATAGGGGGCTGAAATGCAAAAGTAGGAAGTCAAGAGATACATGGAGTAACAGGCAAATTTGACCTTGGAGTACAAAATGAAGCAGGGCAAAGGTTAATAGAGTTTTGCCAAGAGAATGAACTGGTCATAGCAAACACCCTCTTCCAAC
The DNA here is from genome assembly GCF_019320065.1 of Cervus canadensis. NCBI lineage: Eukaryota > Metazoa > Chordata > Mammalia > Artiodactyla > Cervidae > Cervus > Cervus canadensis. The sequence goes on along the minus strand of NC_057399.1, from coordinate 8,053,272 downwards.
AACACAAGAGAAGACTCTACACATGGACATCACCAGATGGTCAACACCAAAATCAGATTGATTATATTCTTTGCAGCCAAAGATGGAGAAGCTCTATACAGTCAGCAAAAACAAGATGGGGAGCTGACTGTGACTCAGATCATGAACTCCTTATTGCCAAATTCAGACTTAAATTGAAGAAAGTAGGGAAAGCCACTAGACCATTCACGTATGACCTAAATCAAATCCTTAATGATTATACAGTGGAAGTGACAAATAGATTCAAGGGATTAGATCTGATAGAGTGCCTGAAGAACTATGGACTGAGGTTCATGACATTGTACAAGAGGCAGTGATCAAGACCATCCCCAAGAAAGCAAAATGCAAAAAAGGCAAATAGGTTGTCTGAGAGGCCTTACAAATAGCTGAGAAAAGAAGAGAAATGAAAAGGAAAGAGAAAAGGAAAGATATGTCCATTTGAATGCAGAGTTCCAAAGACTAGCAAGGAGAGATAAGAAAGCCTTCCTCAATGATCAATGCAAAGAAAGAGAGGAAAAAAGTAGAATGGGAAAGACTAGAGATCTTTTCAAGAAAATTAGAGATACCAAGGGAACATGTCAAGCGAGATGGGCACAATTAAGGATAGAAATGGTGTGGATCTAACAGAAACAGAGATATTAAGAAGAGGTGGCAAGAATGCACAGGAGAACTATACAAAAAATATCTTCATGACCCAGATAACCATGACGGTGTGATCACCAATCTAGAGCCAGACATCCTGGAATGTGAAGTCAAGTGGGCCTTAGGAAGCATCACTATGAAAAAGCCAGCTGTGGCGATGGATTTCCAGTTGAGATATTTTGAATCCTAAAAGATGATGCTGCGAAAGTGCTGCACTCAATATGCCAGCAAATTTGGAAGACTCAGCAGTGCCCACAGGACTGGAAAAGGTCAGTTTTCATTCCAATCCCAAAGAAAAGCAATGCCAAAGAATGTTCAAACTACTGCACAATTTCACTCATCTTACATGCTAGCAAAGTAATGCTCAAAATTCTCCAAGCCAGACTGCAACAGTACGTGAACTATGAACTTCCAGATGTTCAAGCTGGATTTAGAAAAGTTAGAGGAACCAGAGATCAGATTGCCAACATCTGTTGGATCATCAAAAAAGCAAGAGAGTTCCAGAAAAACATCTACTTCTGCTTTATTGACTATGCCAAAGGCTTTGACTCTGTGGATCACAACAAACTGTGGAAATTCTTCAAGAGATAGGAATACCAGACCCCCTGACCTGCCTCCTGAGAAATCTGTATGCAGGTCAAGAAGAAACAGTTAGAACTGGAGATGGAACAACAGACTTGTTCCAAATTGGGAAAGGAGTACATCAAAGCTGTGCACTGTCACCCTGCTTATTTAACTTATATGCAGAGAACATCATGAGAAATGCTGGGCTGGAAGAAGCACAAGCTGGAATCAAGATTGCTGGGAGAAACATCAATAACCTTAGATATGCAGATGACACCACCCTTATGGCAGAAAGTGAAGAACTAAAGAGCCTCTTGATGAAAGTGAAAGAGGAGAGTGAAAAAGTTGACTTAAAACTCAACATTCAAAAACTAAGATCATGGCATCTGGTCCCATCACTTCACAGCAAATAGTGGGGAAACAGGGGAAACAGTGACAGACTTTATTTTTCTGGGCTCCAAAATCACTGCAGATGGAGATTGCAGCCATGAAATTAAAAGACACTTGGTCCTTGGAAGAAAAATTATGACCAATAGCATATTAAAAAACAGAGACATTACTTTGCCAACAAAGGTTTGTTTAGTCAAAGCTTTGGGTTTTTCCAGTAGTCATGTATTGATGTGAGAGTTGGACTATAAGGAATGCTGAACACTGCAGAATTGATGCTTTGGAACTGTGGTGTTGGAGAAGACTCTCGAGAGTCACTTGGACTGCAAGGGGATCCAAACAGACCAGTCCATCCTAAAGGAAATCAGTCCTGGGTGTTCATTGGAAGGACTGATGTTGAAGCTGAAACTCCAATACTTTGGCCACCTGATGCAAAGAACTGGCTCATTTGAAAAGACCCTGATGCTGGGAATGATTGAAGGCAGGAAGAGAAGGGGAAGACAGAGGATGAGATGGTTAGATGGCATCACCAACTCAATGGACATGAGTTTGAGTAAGCCCCATGAGTTTGTGATGAACAGGAAAGCCTGGCTAACTGTAGTCCATGGAGTCGCAAAGAGTTGGACTTGACTGTGCAACTGAACTGAACTGATCTTCCATTATCTTTGAGCTCTTCTGCTGAACTAAAACCCCCACCCAATGAAAGGTGTTAACTATCTGACAAGCACCCTCCGTTGCAGAGAGGTTGCAGTTTGCCATCATCAGCTGTTGCCAAAAACATTCAGGACTGAAGGAATGTGGCCCCTGCAGGCACCTTGATCCTTATCTGCAATCCTTCCTCTTGACTATAAAACTCCTCACAACCACCACCCCCCAGACCAGGTTTGGGCACACAGTTTTGAGGGCATTTGTCCACTGTGCCCCCCTTTCCCTGGCAAAGCAATAAAGCTATTCTTTTCTACTTCATCCAAAACTCTGTCTTCAAGATTTATTTTGGTGTCAGTGTACAGAGGCTGGATTCAGCTTTAAAATCATGTCAATGTATGGCAAAACCCACCACAATATTGTAATTAGCCTCCAATTAAAATAAATTAATGTTTTTTGAAAAGTGCTACAATTCTGCAGGACAAACTGAGCATATCATGCCAAAACACTGTTGAGTGGAAAAAGACAACATTTATTGTAATATCTTTTTTAAAAATTCCAAGAACAAATGAACTCAAATAATATGCTATTTAGACATGCACATGTATTAACAACAGGAAAAAACACATTGAGGATGTTTTACTTCTTGTACTCCAGGGTAGCCTCAAAATATTTGCTATTTATATTATTTTCTGTTATTTTAATAGAAATATTTTTATATTTATTTAAAAGGTTATATTTGTTAATAAATTGATTAAAATAAGTCAAATTAAGTTAATAAAATTAAATTCAGGCAACTTATGAACCAATTACCACTAGGATTAGAATGGTAAACACTAACTATCTATTCAGTCAAAGGACAATCTGAATTGTTTTGTAGGCTTAATAGAAAGGAAAGCTGAGATTCTGGGAGCTCCAGTTACCAGATCTGTAAGGTTCACACTCATTGTCACCACTCCTCACTGCCTCCGGGGCCTCTGTGGCCCCTTATGTATCCTTCTAGAGAGTCCTTTCTAGTTTTTTCACCATATTCATCTTTACTATGTTTACTTTTATTTTAAAGGATCGTGTGACAGTTTTTAAGCCTCTCAGTTACACTGTTTATCTGTCATGGTCCTGGCGGTGTAACATGCACAAATCCTCCTGGAGGCACTGTCATGCCCACCCACCGTCTCCCACAGCAGAGCGGACGCCGCGTCAGAACGCCCCACATCACCCAGCAAGGCCAGGGGCTGCCATTCAGATTGAACCAGAAGAGCCACATGCTCACAGAGGTGCAGTCAACGATGAAATACTCATGGTGTACTTTTTATTTACATTTTTAGAGTTTAATTCTCTATAAAGGACAGATAAGAATGATTTAACCCCAGGAAGCTTCAAAGAGAGGTCAGGGGAAGTTGGATACCTCCTGAGAATGAATTTCTTTTTCTTCAGTCTCTAGCTTTGATGGGTTTTTGTTTGGTCATTTTCAATACCAGGAATATAACTTTTGTTTTTTTAATTATAACTCCTTCCTTTGTGGGGAGCTTCCTTTGATTGAATGGATATGTTGTAATTATCTTAACTCCTAAAGTTGAATGCACGTTTAAAGTAAAAGGCATTTCTGTTTTGTTTTCTTCTGTTAATTTGTCAGTAGGATAGAAAATTACTCTCTAATGACTTTTGGACTAAAAATAAATAATAATGTTTGATTATGGAGCCATTATGTGCTTAGATTTTTGTATAGGCACTTGAAAAGCCATAATAAGACTTCAAAATCTCTTATTCACTTATATAAACAGAAGTCAATTTACATTTTAGAGCATGCTTACTGTATTCAGAAAATACCATATATATTCACCAACACCAAGACTATACTAATTTTGTCAGAATAATTTATGGAAATGTTAAATCTTGTTTCTCCTCCTGCATTTTCCCTTCCTCTCTCATTTATTCTGGTAACCCAGTTTTCTACTTCCTTGCTTGGGGCTTTCTGCAGGGCCTCATGCAAGAGAAGATAGTCTTTAGGAGCAAGTCTGGTGTCTGAGAGGGTCAGGGAGAAAGAGGGGAGAGCGATGGGAAGTCCAAGAAGGCAGCAAGGTTTCCAAAGGTGGGCAATGTGTACACCGCAGAGGCTGTGTGGTAGGAGAGGAGATCCCTTGGAACTCACTGCAGGAGCAGCTGGAACCTTGATGTGACTCTGGTTGGAGGGAGGGAGGGACAAGAATTATGGGGTGTCACTTTCTCCCACCTAGGTCATTGAAACCTGAAATCTCAGCTGAGTGGATTTAAGGAATATGAGTATTATAAATGTTGTAACATTTCCTGAACTCCTAAGGTCTGGAACTGAGAACATTGTTTGTTATACAACCTATAGTATTTTGAATTATGACACCAGGGATCTATAGCTATACTGCTTCCCTGCCCTTTAATCTCTTCCATCAGTTTCCACTGCATCACACCTTTAGAACTGTGGTCATCACTAGAACCTGTCCCATTTCCAAAATATGTTTGTTAAGTAGTCAAAATTTCAACCACAAGTTCCATCCTTTTAGTGCAATAGCTTCGGAATCTCTACCCCAGATTTCTATCTCAATGGGAAACCAGACCGAGCACTAGGCGACTGTTTTTCAACAATACTTGCTTTAATTCCCTCTTTGTTCAGGTTAGACTCCATCATACAACATTATGATCTCTTCCTCAAAAATACTCTTAACTCTTTAAATCCTTTCTGCCTCCATACATTTGCCTCCCCCTAAATCCAATCCTACCTAACAACAATGTGAGTCTTTCTGCACTTGGGGAGAAGAAGGTGGAACAGATCTCATCACTGGATTGATCAAACTGACTTTAAATTTTTGATCACTAATCAGAAATAGACAATTAATTGTGCTATGCAATCCTGCTATATTTTCCAGTAAGTTGCTCTCTAAACGTCTATGAAAACGTCCTACCAACTAGCTTCTCTTTCATTCTCAGCTAATAGCTTTAGTTCACACTTAATTAAGAAAACAGAAGCATTTTTTCTCTCATCAGCTCCTTCATTCCTACTGGCAACTGCGGTAGAATCAGGAACGGATGAGCGGCTGAACAACACAAACAAACAACAAAAAAATCTCTGTATTTTGCAGTCCTTTACTGTACAAATTACCTTTCTTCCTCTGGGTAAAATGTTCATGAAATATTTGTTGGTGTTTGTTGTGTCAGTTTTCTTAACCTTTATTGACTGTTCAGCTGACTCACATGTGGCTTTTGTCCCAGGACTCGCGTGAAATGACAAGGTCACCAAGGTCGCCCGTGACCTCCCTGTTGCCAAGTACACGGGGCACATTCATTTCTTTCTCATCTCACTCAGCCCATCAACGTGCTTGCCTTCTGGAAGCGTTCAACTGTCATGTGTGGAAACACACGCAGACCAACCAAATTAAAACAAACCATGGATTCACCACAGCAAAGCAGTCAGCCACTATCACTTGTGTTGGGTGGAGATGCAACGGCAGACAGAGGGCAGGTGGGAAGTAAAGGGCGGCTCAGGTGGCCCTGAGGGGAAGCCCTTGGTGTGGACAAGTTGCAGATAGCAACCTAGCAGGGTGGCATTCCAGGTGAGTAGTTAGGCGAGCATATTTGGCTTTCTCTGGTGGGTCTGAAGATGGAAGTAAGACACAGTTGTTAAGGAAGTTGCCAATTATTAATCAGGTCCTGAGCATTTTGAGCTGATTATTGCAGAAGTTATTGTTTGGTTTCCTGTATCGCTTATAGAGTTAAAATCTGGCTTCTAGCAGAATGCCTTGTTGGGGTGGGTATTACACAGAAGGGGTTGGGCTCCTGGTCAGGTCACTGCAGGTAGTGGGTCAGAGTTCTAGCTTTATATATGGTCTGGCCAGGTTTCCATTTGTATATTCAGTCTCAGTGTTTTATCCTGCCTTCTTCTGATTTCCTTTACCAACTGCCCTTCTCAAGAGTCTTGCTGCCATTCTCCCTCATCTACTGCTCCTTCTTTCCATGGTGAAATATCTCATGAATGAGTTCAGTGTCCTCAGTTCTGCTCCTTTTCTCTTTACACACCCTTTTCTTGTTGATCGCCTATAATCCTGCACCGTTTCATGGAGCTCAATAGGTTTCCTATAATCCTGCATTCTCCGACAGGTTCCAATTTTATTTCTAGCACCAGCTTCTCCCCAGAGCTTCCAATCCAGGTGTGTATCCACCCAGTCCATCTCCCCAGATCTCATCCCACCAGTTAAACTCCCAAGTTTAGAGAGTCCATCTGTCAAACTGGGACTCAAAACCATTTCTTCTGGTTTTTAATCTCCGTGGTTCCATGTGACCTTGAGAATTTTCACTGTTTATATTGACAGAAGATGGGTGACTTTGGAAGCAATTTGAGAAAATGAGAGAGAATGCCGAACATTCCACTGGGTTCTGAAGGTTCTTCACATGCTCATGCTGCTTCCACTTGGCACATTCTTGGAGACCTCACAGATGCGCCTCCTGCTCTAGTCCCTGGCTGTTCCTGGGGTACCAGTTCTCATCCTGTGGTGGCTGTGGAAGGAGGCTGCAGAGGGAAGATAAAGCTGTTTTGAAATTAGGGAAATCATAGCTTTTATGGTATGCCTTTAAAGAGGCACACAGTTGGAAATAATTTTTAAAAAAATTATTAAAGCATAGTTGATTTATAATGTGCTAATTTCTGCTATATATCAAGGTGATTCAGTTATATACATAATACAAATATACATTTGTTTTCATATTTTTTTCCTGTTACGGTTTCTCACAGGGTATTGAATATAGTTCCCTCCCTATGCTATACAGTAGGATCTTGTTGGAAGTGTTTCTTTTAATCAAAATCAAAAAGTGATGACATTTTGGAGGGAATCTAATTTACACACAGCCTCAGTCTAGTCTATCTTTTTTTATAAAAATGTCTTTTGAACAATAACACATCTAAGAAATGACTATGACTGAAGGTTGCATTTTTCTGAGACCCGGAAAAGAAGCAGGTTTTCAGTTCTTCAACAGAATGCTTTGCATCTGGATGTCATTTTTCCCTACTCAGATTTTGACTCAGCAAATCCCAGGTGATGCTGAAAGCCCACCAAAATTATAATGCCCCCTGTAAACCTTTCTAGATTCTTTCAGTGATGTGTTTCTCCCTAATTATGCCTTACTTTTACCTGGTTTTTACCTCTATAATATTTATAAAATAAATCTCGTGTGCTATGTGTATATGTCTATCAACTCAGTTGAACTATGACCTGGTTGAGGGATGCTGAGATGGCTTATTCATCCTTGGTCCTAGTTCAACATTTGTTCTGGTGCAGGATAGTAAGTGGAACGTATTCTTTGAATTGAATAATGCAGAGTCTGTGCTAGTTTAAAATTCAGTTTCACAGGCATACAATTGTTAAATGGTATAGGGATGCAAAACTTCATAACCAAAAAATTCAAAACTACATTCATGGAAGCAGTATCCTCTCAGCTCTTCTTAGCTCATAAGAGTGGAATCAATCCCCACTCATCAGGTTTGATGTTTGATTAATTCTTTTTGATAGGAGGATGCTACCAATATTCATCAATCAAGGTAATTGCAATGAAGTTGACTGCAAGGGAAATAGCTCCAACAAAGAAGGATGTTTAGACTTGTTAAAAGACGGGCAAAGCCAAGGGAAAAGGAGAAGCAGTAGTGTTCAAGAAATCTCCCCAAGAAAGGGGGAAGACCAAGAAGAAGGAAGTGGTAGAGGTTCTCCCCAGGCTAACAGTGGGAACAACCGCCCCCCAGAAGTGCTGGTGAGTAAGGACATCTCAGCGTTGAGGAAGTGTGGATTTGTAGGCTGAAACTTTCCAGTACAAATCTCAGCCTTGGATGGGAGACTGTTATCAGACACACTTCAGAGCACTAGGCATTAATTCCTTTGTAGAAAAGGGCAGAGTCCAAAGTCTCAATTAAAAAATATATGAGTGTAAAACAGATCTGAGCCTACACAGTTTTAACAGAGAAACTTCACATGTCTACTAGATATTGCAAAGTCTTAGTTCATATGAACCAAAATAAAATCAGGGAAAAGATGGCAGAGATACTGTTTGAAATGACCAGTTTCCCAGTGAATGTGTCCATGCAGGTGGCTCTTTGAATGCCCACAGTTTATTGACTGGTACACCTGGTGCTACTCACAAGGGCTCTTTGTCAAGGTACCAGTTTCATAAATTAAACTCCATGACTCTCATGCAGATGTAAATGAGTCTATGTCACAGATTTAATGAACTCATTAATAACAGACCCGGCATGATGGTAGTGCTGATTCGAAAGAACCAGATGGGGGTAGAAGCATTTATAGTAGCTAGAGGAGAGAATTCTTAAATAGCATTACAGCTTTCAGATAAAAAATAGCTAATGATCTATAGGGAAAATCAGCTAAAATCAGCTACATTTTTGATTCAGATCAAACATCATTCTGAATTTTGGAGATTATCTCTATCAGACAGGAATCATTTGTATCCAAACTGGACAGAGTTTATTTGAATTTCTATCTTACAGAAAGCAAGGTAACCCCTTCAGAATTACAACATAGTTTTTATCAATAATAAATAGCAAGTTCTCTAAACAAAGGTACATGCCTAGAGATTCAGATAATCCACAGGCAGGCCTGATAATAAAGTCCTAGCATAATATAGAAAGAATAGGCAGAAGTCCCTTTAGTTGTCCCCCTACCCTGGCTTTTGGATAAACTCTCTTAGCACCATTTAACAAAGGTTTTTCTCTTCCTTATCTTACTGATATCAAGTTCAGTTCAGTTCAGTCACTCAGTCCTGTCCGACTCTTTGCGACCCCATGAATCGTAGCATGCCAGGCCTCCCTGTCCATCACCAACTCCCGGAGTTTACCCAAACCCATGTCCATCGAGTCGGTGATGCCATCCAACCATCTCATCCTCTGTCGTCCCCTTCTCCTCCTGCCCCCAATCCCTCCCAGCATCAGGGTCTTTTCCAATGAGTCAGCTCTTCGCATGAGGTGGCCAAAGTATTGGAGTTTCAGCTTCAGCATCAGTCCTTCTAATGAACACCCAGGACTGATCTTCTTTAGGATGGACTGGTTGGAGCTCCTTGCAGTCCAAGGGACTCTCAAGAGTCTTCTCCAACACCACAGTTCAAAAATATCAATTCTTCAGCACTCAGCTTTCTTCACAGTTCAACTCTCACATCCATACATGACCACTTGAAAAACTATAATCTTGACTAGACGGACCTTTGTTGGCAAAGTAATGTCTCTGCTTTTTAATAAGCTATCTAGGTTGGTCATAACTTTCCTTCCAAGGAGTAAGCGTCTTTTAATTTCATGGCTGCAATCATCATCTGCAGTGATTTTGGAGCCCCCAAAAATAAAGTCTGATACTGTTTCCCCATCTATTTGCCATGAAGTGATGGGACCAGATGCTATGATCTTAGTTTTCTGAATGTTGAGCTTTAAGCCAACTTTTTCACTCCTCTCTTTCACTTTCATCAAGAGGCTTTTTAGTTCCTCTTCACTTTCTGCCATAAGGGTGGTGTCATCTGCATATCTGAGGTTATTGATATTTGTCCCGGCAATCTTGATTCCAGCTTATGCTTCTTCCAGTCCAGCGTTTCTCACAATGTACTCTGCATATATAAATAAGCAGGGTGACAATATACAGCCTTGACATACTCCTTTTCCTATTTGGAACCAGTCTGTTGGTCCATGTCCAGATCTAACTGTTGCTTCCTGACCTGCATATAGGTTGAATGCAGAGTTCCAAAGAATAGCAAGGAGAGATAAGAAAGCCTTCCTCAGTGATCAATGCAAAGAAGTAGAGGAAAACAACAGAATGGGAAAGACTAGCGATCTCTTCAAGAAAATTAGAGATACCAAGGGAACATTTCATGCAAAGATGGGCTCAATAAAGGACAGAAATGGTATGCATCTAACAGAAGCAGAAGATATTAAGAAGAGGTGGCAAGAATACACAGAAGAACTGTACAAAAAAGATCTTCACGACCCAGATAATCATGATGGTGTGATTACTCACCTAGAGCCAGACATCCTGGAATGTGAAGTCAAGTCATGCTTAGAAAGCACCACTATGAACAAAGCTAGTGGAGGTGATGGAATTCCAGTTGAGGTATTTCAAATCCTGAAAGATGATGCTGAGAAAGTGCTGCACTCAATATGCCAGCAAATTTGGAAAACTCAGCAGTGGCCACAGGACTGGGAAAGGTCAGTTTCATTCCAATCCCGAAGAAAGGCAATCCCAAAGAATGCTCAAAGTACTGCACAATTGCACTCATCTCACACGCTAGTAAAGTAATGCTCAAAATTCTCCAAGCCAGGCTTCAGCAATATGTGAACCGTGAACTTCCAGATGTTCAAGCTGTTTTTTGAAAAGGCAGAGGAACGAGAGATCAAATTGCCAACAACCGCTGGATCATCGAAAAAGCAAGAGTTCCAGAAAAACATCTATTTCTGCTTTATTGACTATGTGAAAGCCTTTGACTGTGTGGATCACAATGAACTGTGGAAAAACTTCTGAAAGACATGGGAATACCAGACCGCCTGACCTACTGATATCAAGGAGATTAGAATTACCAGGAAGAATATTCCCAGATACATTATCAAGCTGCCCTATTGTAAAAAAACAAAACAACGGCAACAACACAAAACCCTAATGAAGCTATCCGCATGATTAAAGAAAAGCCTTGCCATGTGGGGGATAATTTTGCGTGACAGCAGAAACTTCTTTTAGAAAGCACAGTAGCAGTGAATTCTTACAGGCTCCCAGGTAGCTGCGTTTAGTCATTCAGTTGTGTCCGAGTAGCAGCAGCAGAAGTATTTTACCTGGGTTTGGTGAAATGAAAGAGTGCAGAATTGCTTTTGGTGTAATCGAGAGGCTGACACTGATACCATGTCTGAGATCCGTAAGCATGTGGTGCTTTATTACGACTCTGCAGTGTGAGCTGTACTGCCTTAGGGCTTAAAACAAGAATTTAATGACTTTAGCTTGAATAAGATTAAAGGGAGGTGTGGAAATAGTTTCTAAAATAATATCAGCATGCAGGTCTGGTGCTGGAGAAGACTCTTGAGAGTCTCTTGGACAGCAAAGAGGTCAAACCAGTCAATCTTAAAGGAAATCAACTCTGAATACACATTGGAAGGACTGATGTTGAAGCTGAAGCTCCTATGTTTTGACCACTTGATGTGAACAGCTGACTCATTGGAGGGCTTCCCTTGCAGATCAGCTAGTAAAGAATCTGCCTGCAATGCAGGGGACCTGGGTCTGATCCCTGGATTGGGAAGATCCCCTGGAGAAGGGGAAGGCTACCCATTGGAAAAGACCCTGATTCTCGGAAAGACTGAAGGCAGAAGAAGAGGATGACAGAGGATGCGATGGTTGGGTGGCATCACTGATTCAATGGATGTGAACCTGGGCAAACTCCAGGAGATGGGGAGGGACAAAGAAGTCAGGCATATTGCAGTCCACGGGTTTGTGGAGAGCAGGACATGACCTGGAGACTGAACAACAAGAACAGCAAAGGCCTCACATTGGAGAGAGCGTATTGCATCTCTGGACACTGCAGTGCTACCAGATACCATGAGAAATGGCGACAGAGCAAGGATGCCAAGGGAGAGCTGCTCAGAATACAAGACTGATGTGACCACTGAGGTAATCTGATCAGCTCCAAAGCTTCTCCCTATGTCATTACTAAAACATTTTCCCCCCTTTATTGCTAATGTCTGAGAGTAAATTTCTTGCCTCAACCCTCTTAGGCTTATCTTAGAGGCTTGCAAACTAAATTATCAGAAGACAGAATAATGGGAGAAAAAAACGTAACGTTTTTGTTGTTTATTCATATTTCATGTGTAGGAGAGTCCAAAAGAAAGGAAGTGAAACTAAAGGAAGCAGTTAATCTCAAGGACTTATATTCCATGTTTAGCAAGAAAAAGGGATTTTGGGCTTTGAGGTTTGACAAATTACAGGAAAGTGAGTAGGAAATACATGGGGGAAACTGATGGGAGATAGATGTTAATTTCATAAGATTTGCTTATGTAGACTCATCTCAGCCCCCATTCTCCACCTCTGGTAACAAGAGTCACTCTCTTCTTTCTGGTTTGGAAGGGGAGAACAGGGTCATAGGGGAAATTCATGCCCTGCTTTTAGACAGAAAAGGAGAAGTAAGAGTTCTTCCTGCATCTGTTGATTCTCAATTTCTTTCAGTTCAAAAGCATCCTTATGCCAAAGTGGCATGTTTTGACATGGCACTTCCTGGTGTCCTTCACTAATCTTTCAAGCATGTGAGAAGGCCATTCTATCCTATGGCAGGAAGGATGGATTTTGTTCTGTCTTCAGGAAGATCTGGTGAATGTTTATTAGTGAAGTTACATTTTTTTATCCCACTGCTGCTGCTGCTGCTAAGTCGCTTCAGTCGTGTCCGACTCTGTGCGACCCCAGAGACGGCAGCCCACCAGGCTCCCCCATCCCTGGGATTCTCCAGGCAAGAACACTGGAGTGGGTTGCCATTTCCTTCTCCAATGCATGAAAATGAAAAGTAAAGTGAAGTCGCTCAGTCATGTCCGACTCTTAGCGACCCTGTGGACTGCAGCCCACGAGGCTCCTCTGTCCATGGGATTTTCCAGGCAAGAGCACTGGAGTGGGGTGCCATTGCCTTCTCCATTATCCCACTACTTCCCTACAAAGAGGAAAGCTTCCTGGATGCTGTCCTGCTCTTTCTCAACGGGCATTTGGCTAGTTCCTGTGAGCTTCCTGTTTCCATTTTCCTGGTTCTGCGAGCCTTTTTCCTTAGCAAACTAGATGGTTTGTTTTTCTTAGTGTAAGACACACTTTCGCAGAGTGGAGAGTGTTATCTGACCCTTTGAAATGTGACTTAGGAGCTTATTTCTTTTAAGACCAAGGAGGACTCGTTGGAAAGTTTCACCGAAAAGTACATTTGACAGTGTCTTTGGGAATTCAAACTCAGGAAAAATAATAATGCTAATTACCTAATATTTTAGCTTTTTTGTAAGGAGATATTTCCTTTTTTAACAACTTTTTGAAGGTATAATCAATTTTAAATAAACTGCACATATTTGAAGCACACAATCTGATGCTTTGAAACCAAAGCACGGCACCATGGCATCACCTTCCCACCGCTCCATGCACATCCATCTTCCCGAAGATCTTTATTGTTCCTTTATAAACTTTCTCTTCCACCCCTCTTTGCTCTTCCCATCAACTCACCACCAAGGATGCTAGTTTAATTTGCACACAGAATTTTATAGAAAGAGTTATATCACATGTACAGTTTTTTTTTGCCTCATTTCTTCCACTACATAGCTATTGTGTAAGTAATCTATGTTCTATAACTTACCTACACTGTGTTTATCTTTATTATTGAATATTCTAGTATATGGATATACCACAATTTGTCTATCCTTTTAGCTACTGATAAATATTTGTGTCATTTCCAAGTTAGGCACTATAAATGAGACATTCGCTATCATCCGTCTTTTTAATTTTAACCAAATAGATATGTAAAAGAATACCATTGGGAATTTCATTTGCATTTCCCCAATGAGTATGATATAGAATAGCTTTTAATGTGCTAATTTGCATCCCATATAGCTTTGGTAAAATGTTTATTCCAAATTTTTGAACACTTTTTCAAAGGATGTGTTGTTTTGCTTTTACTAATATTTTTAAAAATTGAGGTATAATTGGCATACATTATATTAGTTTCAGGAGTACAACATAATGATTAGACATTTGTACATATTGAAAAATGATAATCACTGTAATTGTAGTTAACACCTGCCACTATACGTAGTTTCACAATTGTTTTCTCTTGTATTGAGAGCTTTTAAGATTTACACTCTTAGCAACTTTCAAATATGCGCCACAGTATTTTTAACTATAGTCTAAGTGTTGTGCATTGCATTTTAATGACTTATTTGTTTTAAACGTAACTGCAGTTGTGAACCTTTTGATACCATTTACCTATTTTATCCTTTCCCCATTACCCACTTCTGGCAACCCACAGTCTCTTCTCTAAATCTATAAGCTTGTTTTTTTTTTTCTTCTGTTTTCCTTAGATTCCACATATAGCTGAGGTAATATAGTATTTTTCTTTCTCTGAAGTATTTTTCTTAGGATAATGCTACCAAGGTCCATTCATGTTAACTCAAATGACAAGATTATTTTCTTTTTTTAACTACTGAATAATGGAATGTTTCATTACATATATATATATATATATACCATGCATCTGGTCCCATCACTTCATGGCAAATAGATGGAGAAACAATGGAAACAGTGAGAGACTTTATTTTGGGGGGGGGGGATCCAAAATCGCTGCAGATGGTGACTGCAGCCCTGAAATAAAAAGATGCTTGCTCCCTGGAAGAAAAGCTATGACCAAGCTAAACAGCATATTGAAAAGCAGAGACATTTCTTTGCCAAAAAAGGTCCATTTAGTCAAAGCTATGGTTTTACCAGTAGTCATGTATGGATGTGAGAGTTGGATTATAAAGAAAGCTGAACACTGAATAATTGATGCTTTTGAACTGTGGTGTTGGAGAAGACTCCTGAGAGTCCCTTGGACTGCAAGGAGATCCAACCAGTCCATCCTAAAGGAAATCAGTCCTGAATATTCATTGGAAAGACTGATACTCCAATACTTTGGCTACCTGATGCGAAGAACCGACTCATTTGAAAAGACCCTGATGCTGGGAAAGATTGAAGGCAGGAGGAGAAGGGGAAAACAGAAGATGAGATGGTTGGATGGCATCATCGATGTGATGGACATGAGTTTGAGCAAGCTCTGGGAATTGGTGATGGACAGGGAAGCCTTGTGTGCTGCAGTCCATGGGTTTGCAAAGAGTCGGATAAGACTGAGCGACTGAACTGACTGACCACATTTTCTTTAGACATTTATTCATCAATGGACAACTTAGGCTATTTCCATATCTTGGCTACAGTAAATAATGCTGAGTGAGCATGGAGGTGCAGATTTTTTTTGGGGTTACTGCTTTTATTTTCTTTGTCTAAAAACCCATAAGTGGAATTGCTGGATCATACGGCAGTTCCAATGTGAATTTTTTGGGTAACCTCATACGGCTTTTCATAAAGGCTGCGCCAATTTACTTTACCCTCAAGAATTCAAAGGGGTTCCCTTTAAAACTCCAAATCCTTGCTAACTCTCATCTCTTATCATTTTGATGATTGCCATACTAACAGACATAAAGTCATGTCTCATTGCAGTTTTGATTTCCATTTACTAGGGACATTAAAATGCAGGAAGTCTTGTTCAGGCTTCAGAAGCAGGTGATCAGGCCTCTGACCTGCTTCTGACCTGCCTGGACACTGCCCAGGTTCTGTGCCTGCCTGCAAACACAGCAAGCCAGGCTGCACTTTAGATAAGAAAGAAAGTCAATCTTGGAATTCTTGCATCCCTGGCTAATCCCTTGGGGTCTAATGAAATCTCATGACTCTTTAGGTGAAACAAATAGCATTGTAAAAAGTTAAAATAAAACCAGAGCTGCAGTTTTGCACTTGCATATGATGATGATATCAGTTTTTGGTCTGAGAGTATAAGTAGGAGTCCCTGAAACTGAAATTTGAAGTTTCACCCGCGAGATGGACACACTGCCTGGGATCCTCTCCCAGCTGGGACACCAGATTGCTGTTAACAAGGGAATTTTCAGCACTGTTTATGTCTGGATGTAGGTTGACTTAATCTGGTGATGTATATACACTGGTACTTCTCTCCATTATTTCTATTTTTTTTCTTTTAATGACTGTATATTGAATTTAAGTCAAAAAATGTTCTGTAAAGAATTGAAATTGTTTATGTGTGTAACGAGTGGCTTCTTTTGTTAATAATCCTTTGAACCTAAAATGAAGGTAAAACTTTCTGCAAAATACCATTTCCCTAGTGATTAGTGATATTGAGTATTTTTCATGTACTAGGAGTATATCTCCTTCACGAAAGGAGAAATATCAATAACCTCAGGTATGTAGATGACACCACCCTCACGGCAGAAAGTGAAGAAGAACTAAAGAGCCTCTTGATGAAAGTAAAAGAGGAGAGGAGGAGAGTGAAAAAGTTGGCTTAAAGCTCAACATTCAGAAAACTAAGATCATGGCATCTGGTCCCATCACTTCATGGCAAATAGATGGGGAAACAGTGTCAGACTTTATTTTTTTGGGCTCCAAAATCACTGCAGATGGTGATTGCAGCCATGAAATTAAAAGAAACTTACTCCTTTGAAGGAAAGTTATGACCAACCTAGATAGCTTATTAAAAAGCAGAGACATTACTTTGCCAACAAAGGTCCGTCTAGTCAAGGCTATAGTTTTTCCAGTGGTCATGCATGGATGTGAGAATTGGACTGTGAAGAAAGTTGAGTGTTGAAGAATGGATGCTTTTGAACTGTGGTGTTGGAGAAGACTCTTGAGAGTCCCTTGGACTGCAAGGAGATCCAACCAGTCTATCCTGAAGGAGATCAGTCCTGGGTGTTCATTGGAAGGACTGATGCTGAAGCTGAAACTCCAGTACTTTGGCGACCTCATGCGAAGAGTTGACTCATTGGAAAAGACCCTGATGCTGGGAAAGATTGAGGGCAGGAGGAGAAGAGGACAACAGAGGATGAAATGGTTAGATGGCATCACCAATTCAATGGACATGAGTTTGAGTAAGCTCCAGGAGTTGGTGATGGACAGGGAGGCCTGGCGTGCTGCATTTCATGGGGTCACAAAGAGTTGGATACGACCGAGCAATTAAACTGAACTGAACTTGCATGAAATATTCCCTTGATATCTCTAATTTTCTTGAAAAGATCTCTAGTCTTTCCCATTCTATTGGTTTCCTCTATTTCTTTGCACTGGTCACTGAGGAAGGCTTCCTTATCTCTCCTTGCTATTCTTTGGAACTCTGCATTTAAACGGGTAAATCTTTCCTTTTCTCCCTTGCCTTTAGCTTCTCCTCTGTTCATTTTTAAATTGGATTATTTGATTTTTCTGCTATTAAGTTGTATGATTTCCTTATATATTTTGGATATTAATTATTAGTCAGATGTGTGGTTTGCAAATATCTTTTTCTCATTCCATAGGTTGCCTTTTCTTATAGTTTACTATTTCCTTTGCTGCTCAGAAGCTTTTCATTTGATATAGACTCACTTGTTTTTCATTTTGTTTCTTGTGCTTTAGGTGTCATATCCAAAATATAATTTTCAAGACCCAGGAGAAGAAGTATTTTTTTTTTCTAAGTTTTCTTCTGGGAGTTTTATGGTTTCATGGTTTGCATTCAAGTTGTTAATCCATTTTGAGTTAATTTCTGTGTATGGTGGAAGATAGTAGCCCAGCTTCATTCGTTTACATGTGGTCATCCAGTTTCTCCAGCACAATTTATTAAAAAGAGTGTCTTTCCCCGCGGTATATTCCCGGTTCCTTTGTCACACACTAATTTACCTTATACTTGCGGGTTCACTTCTGGGCTCTCTGTTTTGTTCCATTCTCGCAGGTGGGTTTTTACCACTAGCGCCACCTGGAAAGCCCGTTTATTGTTCAACAGGGATTAAATCTTTGGGATAGAAATGGGTGACCCCAAATGCATTAGGTTATAAAAACATGTTCTTATTAGATTCTTGTATTTATTTGTATTAGTATTTCTATGAGCCATTTATTGATTTTATTTATTTATTTATTGGAGTAGTTGTCTGGTTTTGGTATCACGGTAATGCTGCCTCCATAAAATGAGTCTGAAAGTAGTCCCATGTCTTCTATTTTTTAGAAAAGTTTGAAAAGGATTGGCATTAATTCTCCTTTGAATGTTTGGTAGAATTTACCAGTTAAGTTGTCTGGTTCTGGACCTTTATGTTGGGATGTTTTTGATCATTAATTCAATCTCCTCTTAGCCTATTCAAATATTATTATTGAGTTTTATTGAGTTATTTAAATGTTCTGTATAGATACAAGTTCTTTGTTAAGTATGTTACTTATAAATATCATCTCCAGTCCATAACTCCTAAATTTTCTCAACTGTGAATGCTTTTTTTGAAGAGCAGATATTTTTATCATGATGAAGTCCACTTTATGATTTTTTTCTTTTATGTGTTGTTATTTGGTGTCATAGCTAAGAAATAATTGCCTACTCCAAGGTCACAAAAGATTTTTTATTATTTTTTCTTCTAAAAGTTGTATTATTTTAGGTTCTGCATTTAGGTCTACAGTCCATTTTGAACTAATTTTTGTATAAAATGTGCATGAGTGAAAGTTTATCTTTTATTTGCATAATGATTAAATTGCCCCATAATTGTTGAACAGACTATCTTTTATCTACTGAATTGCCTTTGTACCTCAAAATCAAAACTGTTGTGTCATGAATTTTGCCTAAACCCAGTCACATTCCCATTTTGAAAAGTCCACCTTAGACTGTTTCTGCTTAGACCCCAAGTCTTGTAAACCTGTTCCCACAACTTCTGCTTCTGACTACTACTAAGATTCTGCCAAGGTGGTGTTCTTACTCACTGTTGGAGGTCTCATAAACTTAGTGGTGCTTCATAGAAAGATAATCAACTGACATGTTCCAGTTCCACTCAAACATTTTAAATTGAAATAATCATTTAAGAATATGTTTAGATGGGAGATGTCATGCTTAAAGTTCATTTTGTCAGGTGTTATTTCACAAGAAAATTTTAAATCATAACTTATGATTTACTGTTGTGAAGAAGATTTGACAGTAGCTTTTGAAAAGCACAATTAGTCAAATTTGCACTTAAAATTATAATTCTTTTATTTTTAAACTAGAATTGCTTATGCTTTAATATTTAATAAAGGCTCTACATGAGTACTTCTCACTTTTATTTGTTTATTCATAGAAAAATTACTCTTGGGAAACATCAGTCTATAACATCGCAACGGGAAACTGCAGGAACTACAGGACCAAAAACACTGACATTTCATCACAGCGACTGGGAAACGTACAGTTTAGGGACCACAGTGGCGTAGATTAAGTCTCTGAGGTAGAAGCGAGTTAGGTGGGAAAACATGTTTTTATGAGATTATTGTATCTATTTCTGTTAGTAAATATATAGGTAATTATATTTATTGAATCTCATGATATTTCTGACCCTCACCATTTTCCATGAAGGATTTTTATAAAATCCAGAGGTGATTTTATTCTCATATCAAAAATATCAAAACAAATGGAACCTAATTTAACCTAAATGCTTTTGCACAGCAATGAAAACTATAAATAAAATGAAGAGACAACTCTCAGAATGAGAGAAAATATTCACAAAGAGAGCAACTGACAAGGGATTAATATCCAAAATATGCAAATAACTCCATATCAAAAAGCAACTCAATAAAAAAAAATGAACAGAAGATCTAAATAGACATTTCTCCAAAGAAGACATATGGAAAGATGCTCAATATCACTAATTATTAGAGAAATGCAAATCAAAGCTACATGAGGTATGTATCACCTCACATCAGTCAAAATGGCCATTATCAAAAAATCTACAAACAATAAATGCTTGAGAGGGCATGGGGGGAAAAGAAGCCCTCCCATACTGCTGGTGGGCATGTAAATGTGTTAGCCACTATGGAGAACAGTATGGAGATTCCTTCAAAAACTAAAAATAGAGCTACCATATGATTCACCAACCCCACGCCTAGACATAAATCTGGGAAAAACCATTATTCAAAAGGATACATACACCCCAAAGTTCCCTGCAGCATTATTCACAATAGCCAAGACATGGGAGTAACCTAAATGCCCACTAACAGAGGAATGGATAAAGATGTGGTTTACACATACAGTGAATGTTACTTAGCATACAGCAGAATAAAATAATGCCATCTGCAGCAACATGGATGGGCCTAGAGATTGTCACACTGAGTGAAGTCAGACAGAGAAAGACAGACACCGTACGGTATCGCTTATACGTGGGATCTATAAATGGCTGCAAATGAGCCTATCTACAAAACTGAAGTAAAGTCACATTTGTAGAAAATAAGCATGGAGTTCCAAGGGAGTAAGAGGGGGAGGGCTAAATTGGAAAACTGGGATTGACACATATGCACTGCTACATAAAATCGGTAACTCAGGGACCAGGGGACAGCACAGGGGACTCTATGCAATACGCTAATGACCTACGTGGGCAGAGAATCTGAAAAGGAAAAAGTGAATCTGTTGTACAAAGTGAATCTGTTACACAACGTATGTATTTGTATAACAGATTCACTTTGCTGTATATCTGAAACTAACACTACATTGTAAATCGGTTATACCGCAATAAAAACTTTTTCTGAAGTGTGGAGGCAAATTTAGTGCCCTCTGGTGAGGAGCAGAGCCCCAACGCATTTGTCTGCTAGCCGGTTGGACTCTGTACCCATTCTTCCCTCAGTCCAGGGAACCTCAAGTCTGTTGGAACCGATTTGGCCCTCTTGTCTCAATGTCAACCATCCTGTTTTCTCTATCATGTGCTCTAATGCACGATCCAGGCCAAGGCTTGGAGGCTTTGCACGCAGGGTTATCTACCACACACGTTTAGGAGACCCATCCATGCGTCTTCCTCGGGCTCTGGTCGAGGTGCCGGCGGTGGGCTGGGTCCACTCCAAACCGTCTCTGAGCCTGAGCCAGAGGCCTGGCGGGTGAGGCGCTGCCACTCAGGACTGCCTTTCTCCTTCAATACTTCATGGTCTGAAAATCAAATCCACACGTTTTACAGGTGGATTAGAAATAGAATTTTCTTCTCTATACTCTTTTGCTGGCGGACCAGGTTTCAAAGCCTCCAGTCACTGTGTGAACAGTCTCTGCCAGCGGTCTGCTTCAGCAAGGTGGGGTGACTTTGATTGTCAGCCTGTCTCAAGCTAACCACCCACCACATGGCTTCAACCCAGGGCCCCAGGAGTGTGTTGGTTTCCTGAGGAATGAATCCTAACTTCCAACAGAAGGGTTCCTTTCAGCTACTCACTGGAACATCACAGAGTCTGCACACCTTGCTTTTTTCTTACTACTTAGAGATGATTCTTCTTACTTCTTAGGGCGTTAGAACAATGCCTTCATTCTTCCGGAACCATAGTTTTCCACATGAGGTTAAACAAATGCCCCTTTATGCCATATTGACCACATCTGGGAGGAAGAGTTGTACTGATGACTGGAAGGTCTAGTTGGTGGATGGATTTGATTTCCCTGAATCTTTTAAAAATACTCTTTGTTTTATTGTGCTGAAAAATGAAAGTTTACATTAGGCTGTCTGAGTTGTGAAACACAAATTTTGACATATGGAAAGATTTCTCAAAGCTCTTTTTATTTTTCTTAAAGTGACAAAATTGCCTTATGTTTAAACTCATTGAGTAAAATGATATTGTTTATTTAATAGCCTACATATTTTCAGTTTTATAATATCCAGCATGACTCTGGAGAGAAGTCTTTCATTAGAGATGGAAAATAGTGAGTATTTAGGATGATAGTGTCATTTTAGGAGTTCAACTGGGACAAGAGATTGGTTTTTTTTTTTTGCTGTTTTTTAAAGGGCCAGATAGTAAATATTTGGGGCTCTGTTGGCCTGCAACCACTGAACTCTGCCACTGTAGACTGAAAGCAGCTTTGAACTATACCTATCAAATGGGTATGGTGATGTTTCAAAAAAACTTTAGATAGGAACAAAGCAGATGTGATCCCATGCCAGAGTTTGTTGACTCCTGCCTTAGAAAAAACTCTGAAATTTAGCATTCATTTTTTATACTCCCTCTCTATGACCCTCCTTTTTAAGAGCATCTTTCATCTGTGTGGTGCAGTCAAATACTGAGTTACCAGATTTATATTAAATGTTTATGTGTGTGTGTGTGCTCAGTCACGTCTGACTCTTTGTGACTCCATGAACTGTAGCCTGCCAGGCTCCACTGTTCATGGAGTTTTCCAGGCAAGAATATTGGAGTGGGTAGCAAATTCCTACTCCAGGAGATCTTCCCAATCCAAGGATTGAACCCAGTCTCCTGTGTCTTCTGCATTGGCAGGCAGACCCTGGTGGCTCAGGTGGTGAATTTGCCTGCAACGCAGGAGACCTGGATTCGATCTTGGGTTGGGAAGATTTCCTATAGAAGGGAATGGCATCCCACCCCAGTATTCTTGCCTGGAGAATCCCATGGGCAGAGGAACTTTGTGGGCTATAGTCCACTGGATTGCATACAGTCAGACATGACTGAGCGACTAACACTTTAGTGCCACCTGGGAAGCCCTTTATGTATTTATATGTTGATCATGTTTCCCAAACTACATATTTATATGAAATTCAAGCTTATCTGGGCATAGTCCTTATCTGGCAACCCCATCCCAATGGTCGTGTTTCCACCTATCCCACCTTAATCTGGAGTTTAATGTCCTTTTCTAGATCACGGTCTTCTCTGGAAAATGAAAGTTCTTAGAGAATGGATGAGGGAAAATTTAGGGGCACGTTGCCTTTCCTACAATAGCCTTTGTTGCAGGTTAGGAACATTAGTGAGGAAAGGGAACAAAGTTTTTGTCTCAGGCTAAATACAAGCGCATCTGAACTTGGCAAGAGAAGTTTGCTGGAGCTTGAACTTTATTTCCATTTCCATTTCCTGAACATCTTCCCTGTTCATAGGTTACCTATTGTTTCTAGGTAAGGTGAATCCCGATGGAGTCTACATGGAGGACAATATTCAGAGAAGAGGAGTCATAGAGGACACCTATAGATTGTCCTAAATTTCAGTGTCTGGTGGCGTTATGACATGATACAGAAGAGCGCCGACCTAGTACAGAGTCAATGCTTTAGTGCACATATGTTCCTTGGGCTTCCCAGGTAGCCCTAGCGGAAAAGAACTCGCCTGCCCACGCAGGAAACACAAGAGACCCAGGTTCAATCCCTGAGTCTGGAATATCCCCTGGACGAGGGCATGGCAGTCCACTCAAGTATTCTTGCCTGCAGAATCCCCATGGACTCTGGAGCCTGGTGGGCTACAGACATAGGGTTGCAAAGAGCCAGACACCACTGAAGCAACTTAGTATGCATGCATATATGTTCATTACTATTCTTTCGTTCTTTAATATCCCAATTATTTCAATTCATTCAGCATAAAAAATCCAAAGAAAAAATTCTACTTGTATACTTTGTGCTTGCTTGATTAATAAACACAGTTAAAGCTAACATTTAGATCTGGTTTCCTCAGTGTGTATGCCCAGAAGTGGTATTGCTGGGTCATATGGCAGTTCTATTTCCAGTTTTTTAAGGAATCTCCACACTGTTTTCCATAGTGGCTGTACTAGTTTGCATTCCCACCAACAGTGTAAGAGGGTTCCCTTTTCTCCACACCCTCTCCAGCATTTATTGCTTGTAGACTTTTGGATAGCAGCCATCCTGACTGGCGTGTAATGGTACCTCATTGTGGTTTTGATTTGCATTTCTCTAATAATGAGTGATGTTGAGCATCTTTTCATGTGTTTGTTAGCCATCTGTATGTCTTCTTTGGAGAAATGTCTGTTTAGTTCTTTGGCCCATTTTTTGATTGGGTCATTTATTTTTCTGGAATTGAGCTGCAGGAGTTGCTTGTATATTTTTGAGATTAATCCTTTGTGTTTCTTCATTTGCTATTATTTTCTCCCAATCTGAGGGCTGTCTTTTCACCTTACTTATAGTTTCCTTTGTTGTGCAAAAGCTTTTAAGTTTCATTAGGTCCCATTTGTTTAGTTTTGCTTTTATTTCCAATATTCTGGGAGGTGGGTCATAGAGGATCTTGCTGTGATTTATGTCGGAGAGTGTTTTGCCTATGTTCTCCTCTAGGAGTTTTATAGTTTCTGGTCTTACATTTAGATCTTAATCCATTTTGAGTTTATTTTTGTGTATGGTGTTAGAAAGTGTTCTAGTTTCATTCTTTTACAAGTGGTTGACCAGTTTTCCCAGCACACTTGTTAAAGAGGTTGTCTTTTTTCCATTGTATATCCTTGCCTCCTTTGTCAAAGATAAGGTGTCCATAGGTTTGTGGATTTATTCTGGCCTTTCTATTGCTGTTCCATTGGTCCTTATATTTTCTGTCTTTGTGCCAGTACCACACTGTCTTGATGAACTGTGGCTTTGTGTAGAGTCTGAAGTCAGGCCCCGGGTTGATTCTTCCAGTTCCATTCTTCTTTCTCGAGATTACTTTGGCTATTCGAGGTTTTTTGTATTTCCATACAAATTGTGAAATTCTTTGGTCCAGTTCTGTGAAAAATCCCGTTGGTAGCTTGATAGGGATTGCATTGAATCTATAGACTGCTTTGGGTAGAATAGCCATTTTGACAATATTGATTCTTCCAATCCATGAACACGGTATGTTTCTCCATCTGTTTGTGTCCTCTTTGATTTCTTTCATCAGTGTTTTATAGTTTTCTATGTATAGGTCTTTTGTTTCTTTAGGTAGATATACTCCTAAGTATTTTCTTCTTTTTGTTGCAATGGTGAATGGTATTGTTTCCTTAATTTCTCTTTCTGTTTTCTCATTGTTAGTGTATAGGAATGCAAGGGATTTCTGTGTGTTAATTTTATATCCTGCAACTTTACTATATTCATTGATTAGCTCTAGTAATTTTCTGGTAGAGTCTTTAGGGTTTTCTATGTAGAGGATCATGTCATCTGCAAACAGTGAGAGTTTCACTTCTTCTTTTCCTTTCTGGATTCCTTTTACTTCTTTTTCTGCTCTGATTGCTGTGGCCAAAACTTCCAACACTATGTTGAATAGTAGTGGTGAGAGTGGGCACCCTTGTCTTGTTCCTGATTTCAGGGGAAATGCTTTCAATTTTTCACCATTGAGGGTGATGCTTGCTGTGGGTTTGTCATATATAGCTTTTATTACGTTGAGGTATGTTCCTTCTATTCCTGCTTTTTGGAGAGTTTTAATCATAAATGAGTGTTGAATTTTGTAAAAGGCTTTCTCTGCATCTATTGAGATAATCATATGGTTTTTATCTTTCAATTTGTTAATGTGGTGTATTACATTGATTGATTTGCGGATATTAAAGAATCCTTGCATTCCTGGGATAAAGCCCACTTGATCGTGGTGTATGATTTTTTTTAATATGTTGTTGGATTCTGAAAGAGAACACGTGCCCCAATGGTTTCATACGCACACTGTTTTATAATAGCCAATAGCCAAACACGCCAAGGACATGGAAGCAACCTAGATGCCCATCCGCAGACGAATGGATAAGGAAGCTTTGGTACATATACACCATGGAATATTACTCAGCCATTAAAAAGAATTCATTTGAATCAGTTCTAATGAGATGGATGAAACTGGAGCCCATTATACAGAGTGAAGTAAGCCAGAAAGATAAGAACATTACAGCATACTAACACATATATATGGAATTTAGAAAGATGGTAACGATAACCCTATATGCAAAACAGAAAAAGAGACACAGAAATACAGAACAGACTTTTGAACTCTGTGGGAGAAGGTGAGGGTGGGATGTTTCAAGAGAACAGCATGTATACTATCTATGGTGAAACAGATCACCAGCCCAGGTGGATGCATGAGACAAGTGCTCAGGCCTGGTGCACTGGGAAGAACCAGAGGAATGGGTGAGAGCGGACGGTGGGAGGGGCGGATCGGGATGGGACTAAGTGTAAATCTATGGGCTTGATTCAGTATCAATGTAAATGAAAACACTGAATGTTGGTTGAAGTAATTAGCCTCAAACTAATAAAAAAAAAAAAAAAAAAAAAAAAAAGAAAGTAATAAAAAAAAAAAAAAAAAGCTAACATTTAGAAAAATGTGACTATACAAACTAGTTTGCTGATCTCACAAGATTAAGGCATTATTTCAGTCATTCTAAATGATATTGGTATTCAAATTCAAATTACATTCTAGGCTGACTCTGAAACGGGCAAAATTGTTTTCCAGAAAACATTGGTAAAGGTCTGCTAGACTGAGAAGTCAGTTCTCATGTTCTCTGGGGTGTGAGGGAGCACTGTATCTTTCCCCGTAAACACGGAGGGAAAGCTGATGGGCTCTGGGGACTTCCTGACGGGGAAGATAATGAAAGGTGCCTTCATACCCGGGCTGTTCAGCACCATTGACCTTCCCTGTAATTGAAACACATGAAAGGGAGTGGGAAGTGAGAGGCAAGGCTCTGGTCTATTTCCTGGCAGGTACGGTTACTTAAGCCTCCAGATAAAGGACTGACTTTAGATTCCCAGTTTCAAGGTACTGCTTTTAAATCATTCTTTACAAAAAAACCAACTAGAGATACCACTTTTTGTTTTTTACTCTAGTAATATAATCATTTCTTTCTTTTGATCTGTGTTTGTGGATTAAAAGCATATCCACCTCAATAAGGTAGGTGGGCATTTGTTACTTAATTAATGTAACTAATACAGTCAACCATGCAGAAAATGTTACCAGATAAAAAAGAAATCTTAAAGGTTTACCATAGGAGACCAATATAGGAGTCAAAGTGGTTTTAGACTGACAGGCAAAAATAGTATTTCATTTCCCACACATGAAATCACTTTATGGAAATGAAAAATGGAAATGCAAAAATTTAACCTAGTTTAAACTGAGGAATAGCATCATTTTGTAATCACAATACAAGGAAAATGAACCTAATCTTATAAATGTGTGTATGGACATGAGGAAAGACAGTTATCATCATTATGTCAATGACAAAACAATAGAACAATGGAATTGTGTGTGTGTCTGTGTGTGTGTGTAGGGAGTTGTTATTAACACTTGTCTAAGCCAATTATACTTGTACATACAAGCATGTATTTCTATGATAAGACAAAAACATCTAGAAAAGCATTTTAAAAAGTAGTTATTTTTGCAAAAGCTACAAATTCCTGTAATTAAAAAGTCATCCAACTCATGTCACATACTCAGAGTATCATCTAGTGGCATTTATATTAGAACTTGCTATTACAAGTTAGAGTCTATTTGCTTTTGAATCTACTTGAATTATGCAGTGATTACTTGAACTAAATTAAAAAAATGTTAAACATTTCTATTATCTAAACCAAGATGAAACTGAAAGAAAGCAAGATGTTTCAAAGTTTCTGATACAATTTTAAGTGAAAATGGGGAGTAAGTGAAGTTGCCAGGTGGGAAATAGTCAGATGGGATATAAAACAAAAAGGCCCTTATATGATAAGCCCTTTACTGACATTATGCTCAATGAAAGCTTTTCCTCTGATACTAGGAACAAGAGAAGGATGTCCACAGATGCCACTTTTATTCAATATAGTATTAGAAGTCCTGCTCAGAGTAACTTGGCAAGAAATCAAAGGCATCCAGTTAGAAAGGAAAAAGTAGCATTCTCAATATTTGCAGATGATGTTATTATACATACAAATCCTAAATACTCCACCAAAAAGTTCTTAGAACTAATAAACAACTCTAGTTTCAGACTAAAAAATCAATACACAAAAATTGGTTGCATTCCTATACACTAATAATGAACTATTAGGAAAAAAATTAAGCATAGCATCAAAAAAATAAAATACCTATGAATAAATTTCACCATGGAGGTGAAAGACCTGTACTCTGAAATCTATGACATTGATGAAAGGAATTGAAGAACACAGAAATAAATGGAACAATATTCTGTGGCTCATAGATCAGAAGAATTATTGTTAAAATGTTCATACTACCCAAAGCAATCTACAGATTCAATTCAGTTCCTATCAAAATTCCAATGGTAATTTTCACAGAAATAGAGAAAAAAAAATCCTAAAATATGTAAGGAGCCACAAAAGACCTGAATAACCAAAGCAATCTTAAGAGAGAACAAATCTGGAGGTATCATGCTTCCTGACTTTAAATTGTATTACAAAACTATGGTATGGTATTGGTATAAAAACAGGTACATTGATTAAAGGAATGGCATCAAGACACCCAAAACAAATCCACACAGATATAATCAATTTATTTATCACAAAGGAGCCAATAATATGCAATGGGAAAGGACAATCTCTTCAATAAATGGTGTTGGGAGAAGTGGACAGCCATACCCAAAAGAATAAAACTGGGCTACTATCTTACATCAAACACAAAAAATAACTCAGTGGAATAAAAACTTGAATGTAAGACCTTAAATCATTAGACTCCTAGAATAAAACATACATAAGAAGCTCCTGCACATTAGTCTTGGCCATGATTTTTTATATATGATGCCAAAAGCAAAGGCAATAAAAGTACAAATAAACAAGCGACACTGCACCAAACTAAGAAGCTTTTGTACAGTGAAGGAGGCCATCGACACAGTGAAGAGGCAGCCAGTTGTGGGGGGGAAATATCTGCAAATAACGTATCTGATAAAGGGCTAATATCTAATATACAGTAAGATCTCATGGAGCTCAATAGCAAACAGACAATCTAATTAAAAATGGGCAGAGGATCTAGATAGACGTTTTTCCAAAGAACACACACAGATGACCAGCATGTATAGAAAAAGATGCTCAACATCACTAATCATCAGGGAGATACAGATCAAAACCACAAAGAGCTATCACCTCACAGCTGTTGGTGTGATCATCGTCCAAAGACAGGAAATAACCAGTGTGGACAAGGATGTGGAGAGAAGGGAACACCCGTGCACTCTTGGTGGGAACACAGATTGGTGCAGCCACTATGGAAACTCATATGAAGTTTCCTCAAGACATTGAAACTGAGAATACCAAATGATACAACAATTTCACTTCTGTGTATTCGTACAGGAAAAAAGAGGAAAACAGTAACTCCAAAGGCTATGTGGCAGAGGCTGGGGTGTGGGGGTGGGAAGTAGGTGACGTGAGTGAAGGGGGTTCAAAAGGTATGCATTTCCAGTTATCAATAGACAAGACGTGGGCTGCAATATATAGCGTGGCAAATATAGTTAACAATACGGTATTGCACATTTAAAAGTTGCTGAGAGTAAATCTTAAAAGTTCTCATCACAAGAAAAAATCTATGTCTGTATATGGTGATGGGTGTTAACTAGACTTACTGTGATGATTATTTTGCAATATTTAAAAATGTGAAATGATTGAATTGTATGTCTGAAACTAATATAGTGTTCTATGTCAATTATACCTCAATAGAAAAATTCTTATATCAAGATCAGATAGATGTCTATTTTGATTTTAAATTAGGAAAGAACTTTGAAGGATACACTCAACTCTGCCTCCCTCTTCCTTCCCAATAGAAGTAAAGAAAAACTGTTATCCTTATGCCTTTCATAAAATTAGAAATTTTGTTTAAAGAGTATATCTTAATTTCTAAAAAATTGAATCAAAAGGATATTTTCCCCTGGGCGCTCATGTTGTTGATTCTGTGAATTTATCCTTCCTTGTAATGTGACTGAAGGAGGCTCTAGAACCTCCCTTTTCTTTACATGTTTGCAGCTTAGCTACTGCCATCTGTGGGCATGTGTGCAAGATGATACTGGAGACTGTGGTGGTTGACTTGGGTGGAATGCTGGCTAGCTGACTCTGTATTTCATTTGAATTTTATGTTTCTCTGATTCTATTTGTGGCAGAATGTCAGGAAAAGTATCTGTGTTGTTTATCTGTGTGCAATCATATGAAATGTTTATTCAGCATTTTTGGAAATACCAAGAAGTATTGCTTTTACACTTTAAGATCTTAGCTGTGATTTTCCTATCTTAGATACCAGTATCTATTTTAGATGTGCTAGTCATTTTAGCTATGTCCAACTCTGTAACCCCATGGACTGTAGCCCACCAGGCTTCTCTTGTCATGGGATTCTCCAGGCAAGAATACTGGAGTGGATTGCCATGCCCTTCTCCAGGGGATCTTCCCGACCCATGGACTGAATCCACATCTCCTGCTGCTACAGGATTCTTTACTGCTGAGTCACCAGAGAAACCAGTATCTATCTCAGATACCAGTGTTAGTCTCCCAAAGTCTTACTAGATTGAAGAGGGCTGAACTGGAAAGAAATATTGTAAGCAGATAAGGTAGGGGGTTCATGATGGCATAGCTTTCTTGACATAAGAGAAACCATTTTTGGTCCAAGTCATTTCTAATCAAAGTCTGGCCAGAATACTTGCCCTTGAACAGGTCTCAGTAATTAAGGATCTTAAGTGGAAAAAAGAATTCAGACTGTTATCACCCTTAATATAAAACTTCCCTGTTTTGCTGGGAAGACATTTCCGGGAGACTTTGCTTTGGTGCCTGTTGCTGGTGTTCTGCTCACCTGCTGCAAGTAATAAACCTTTCTTTCTTCCGCTCTTTGCCTTGGTTGTGTTTTTTAAGCTCAACATCCACCAACAGGCAGACCCAGTTTTTCGGGTAACAATATGAGGTTGACAATTCCTGTAGCTGAGATTTACATGATTAGATGCATTATCCTTTGGTTGTTAAAACCCCGGCTTCCAAGGACTAATTATAGAAAACACAGCTCATCGGAGAGAACCTGCAAAGACGCTGCGCACTGTGCATTTTATATTGTGCCTGTGACGTTTGTTCTCACTGGAGTCTGTCTCTCCATTATTGTTCTTCAGGATTTGTTGCCTGGGGGCTTATGGGAAAAATTACTCCTAATAGAAATACTATTATATTTTATTCACAGTATTCTAACTTTCAGAGGATTTAATGACAAAACTGTTCCCATTACCAGAGTAAAGCTAAGCATATTTTCAGATTTAAATAAAACATGCAGAAATAATTTATAGGGAGAAAACTATTGAATGAAGAAGAAAATGGATGGAGTCATGTTTGGTCTATGGAGAGCACTGGGAAAAGACTTCATTCGGGTGGGCAAGCTGACCTTTCCTCCTCTCTGGGTAGGGAGTCCTGAGCGCACAGACAGCTCCCAGGGAGCAGGAAGCAGGGAACCAGAAGACTTCAGTCAGGAGTTGCTACCGGTGTAGTTCCAGTCAACATATACTTTCCTAGGCAGCCTGTCTGCTTTTACACCTATGAGAGTACACACACTTCTGAACATCTGCAGTTGATTTCTTGTCTTCTATTTTGTGACTCTTGCTGATTTCAAGTCCTCTTTTCTGTTTGGTGTGAACTCTGCAGTCATACATACACACACACCCATGATTTTTAGAGTCTGAATCATCACTTATAGAAATGTGCGAGATTCTATCTACGCATTTTCTTCATCTTTTTTTTTCAATTTTTTAAAGCATTGAGTTTAATTTTATATTGGAGTCATGTTAGTTTCAGGAGTACAGGAAAGCGATTCAGTTAAATAGACATGTATTCTTTTTTTCCAGATTCTTTACCCATATAGGTTATTGCAAGATGTTAAGTAGAGTTCCCTGTGCTATACAGTAGGTCCTTGTTGATTATCCATCAACCTTCTTATATGAAAGAACAGAGTGTGTGGAAAGTGGTCAGGGAATGTGGCAGACTATCCCTGGCCTGTGGGGATTCAGCTTGGAGAACTTGGTGGTTCTGTTAGGCTTCCTCTCTCCTCTGTGTCCACAGCTCTATCTGACCCAGGTCCCTGTGAACACACGTGGTGTAAGTACTTGACATTCCACTTTCTCACGTAGCCTTTGGATCGGTCCTCTGTTGGTAAGACTTCTATTATCTTATGAAACAGACAACGAAGCTGAGGATCACAGGTGCTGAGAGGCTGTGAGGGTCTCACAATTAGTCAGTCAGTTTAGTCGCTCAGTCCTGTCCAAATCTGCGACCCCATGAATCACAGCACGCCAGGCCTCCCTGTCCTTCATGAACTCCCAGAGCCCACCCAAACCCATGTCCATTGTGTTGGTGATGCCATCCAGCCATCTCATCCTCTGTCATCCCTTTCTCCTCCTGCCCTCAATCTTTCCCAGCATTAGGGTCTTTTCAAAGGAGTCAGTTCTTCCCATCAGGTGGCCAAAGTATTGGAGTTTCAGCTTCAGTATCAGTCCTTCCAATGAACATTCAGGACTGATTTCCTTTAGGATGGACTGGTTGGATCTCCTTGCAGGGAAATCTCAAGGGACTCTCAAGAGTCTTCTCTAACACCACAGTTCAAAAGCATCAATTCTTCGGCACTCAGCTTTCTTTATAGTCCAACTCTCACATCCATACATGACCACTGGAAAACCATAGCCTTGACTAGATGGACCTTTGTTGGCAAAGTAATGTCTCTGCTTTTTAATATGCTGTCTAGATTGGTCATAATTTCTTTCCAAGGAGTAAGTGTCTTTTAATTTCATGGCTGCAATCACCATCTGCAGTGATTTTTGTGCCCAGAAAAATAGTCTCTCACTGTTTCCACTGTTTCCCCATCTATTTGCCATGAAGTGATGGGACCAGATGCCATGATCTTAGTTTTCTGAATCTTGAGATTTAGGCCAATGTTTTCTCTCTCCTCTTTCACTTTCATCAAGAGGCTCTTGAGTTCTTCTTCACTTTCTGCCATAAGGGTGGTGTCATCTGCATATCTGAGGTTATTGATATTTCTCCCAGCAATCTTGATTCCAGCTTGTGCTTCCTCCAGCCCAGCGCTTCTCATGATGTACTTTGCATATAAGTTAAATAAGCAGAGTGACAATATACAGCCTTGACATACTCCTTTTCCTAACTGGGACCAGTCTGTTGTTCCATGTCCAGTTCTAACTGTTGCTTCCTGACCTGCATACAGGTTTCCCAAGATGTGGATCAGGTGGTCTGGTATTCCCATTTCTTTCAGAGTTTTCCACAGTTTATTGTGATCCACATAGTCAAAGGCTTTGGCATAGTCAATAAAGCAGAAATAGATGTTTTTCTTGAACCCTCTTGCTTTTTCGATGATCCAGCAGATGTTGGCAATTTGATCTCTGGTTCCTCTGCCTTTTCTAAATCCACCTTGAACATCTGGGAGTTCACAGTTCATATATTGCTGAAGCCTGGCTTGGAGAATTTTAAGCATTACTTTACTAGCATGTGAGATGAGTGCAATTGTGCAGTAGTTTGAACATTCTTTGGCATTGCCTTTCTTTGGGATTGGAGTGAAAACTGACCTTTTCCAGTCCTGTGGTCACTGCTGAGTTTTCCAAATTTGCTGACATATTGAGTTCAGCACTTTCACAGCATAATCTTTTATGATTTGAAATAGCTCCACTGGAATTCCATCAACTCCACTAGCTTTGTTTGTAGTGATACTTTCTAAGGCCCACTTGACTTCACATTCCAGGATGTCTGGCTCTTGGTGAGTGATCACACCATCGTGATTATCTGGGTCATGAGGATCTTTTTTGTACAGTTTTTCTGTGTATTTTTGCCACCTTTTCTTAATATCTTCTGCTTCTGCTAGGTCCATACCATTTCTATCCTTTATCGAGCCCATCTTTTATGAAATGTTCCCTTGGTATCTCTAATTTTCTTGAATCGATCTCTAGTCTTTCCCATTTTATTGTTTTCCTCTATTTCTTTGCACTGATCGCTGAAGAAGGTTTTCTTACCTCTGTCTGCTATTCTTTGGAACTCTGCATTCAAATGGGAATATCTTTCCTTTTCTCCTTTGCTTTTTGCTTCTCTTCTTTTCACAGCTATTTGTAAGGCCTCCTCAGACAGCCATTTTGCTTTTTTGCATTTCTTTTTCTTGGGGCTGGTCTTGATTCCTGTCTCCTGTA
The DNA here is from genome assembly GCF_019320065.1 of Cervus canadensis. Classification (NCBI taxonomy): domain Eukaryota; kingdom Metazoa; phylum Chordata; class Mammalia; order Artiodactyla; family Cervidae; genus Cervus; species Cervus canadensis. The sequence continues at coordinate 8,019,468 of NC_057399.1, read as the reverse complement.
CAATGTCACGAACCTCCATCCATAGTTCATCAGGCTCTCTGTCTATCAGATCTAGTCCCTTAAATCTATTTGTCACTTCCACTGTATAGTCATAAGGGATTTGATTTAGGTCATACCTGAATGGTCTAGTGGTTTTCTCCACTTTCTTCAATTTCAGTCTGAATCTGGCAATAAGGAGTTCATGACCTGAGACACAGTCAGGTCCCGGTCTTGTTTTAGCTGACTGTATAGAGCTTCTCTATCTTTGGCTACAAAGAATATAATCAATCTGATTTCAGTGTTGACCATCTGGTGATGTCCACGTGTAGAGTCTTCTCTTGTGTTGTTGGAAGAGGGTGTTTGCTATGACCAGTACATTCTCTTGACAGAACTCTATTAGCCTTTGCCCTGCTTCATTCTGTACTCCAAGGCCAAATTTGCCTGTTACTCCAGGTGTTTCTAGATTTCCTACTTTTGCATTCCAGTCACCTATAATGATTACCGTGATATTGAGTGGTTTGCTTTGGAGAGGGTCTCACGGGTGGGTATCAGCTCCCAGGGCAGCTGTGTGGCTGGCATATGGAATGCTCAGTAGGCTGCAGCAGTTCGTGGGGGTTTCATATCTGTAATTTCACAATGGTTCTGTGATTGGTTATCATCACCATTTTACAAACAAGAAAAGTGAAGCCACAAAGTCTCCAACTAAAGAAAGAGTTAGTTGCTTAGACGGTTACCAGTCTTTGGGACCCCATGGACTGTAGCCCGCCAGGATCCTCTGCCCCTGGGATTCTAGGCAAGAACACTGGAGTAGATTGCCATTCCCTTCTCCAGTGGATCTTCCCGACCCAGGAATAAAAGCCGAGTCTCCTGCATTGCAGACAGATTATGTTTGAGCCACTGGGGAAACTCGACTAAAGAAGGCAGCCTCTAAAGGGTAAAACCAGGAGTTTTCCATCAGCTGTCTTCTAGCAAGTCCCCGCTTTGGGCACTGCTTTCAGCCTTCCTCACTTAGGGCGGCCCTTGTCTTAGAAGGTCATGCAGTGGCTCCAGAGCTGATGTCTGTCCAGAGATCGATGTTGTACACTGCACAAGGGCATCTGCTGCAAGTCTCAATCTCTTGTATGTTGTTTCATCTTTTATTTGTGAAACTCCATCCCGAATGCCTGCTCAAGTAATTTAGCAGCATTGCCCTTTTTTGGTTTTAATTTAATTGGTTTTAATTATTGAGGTGCCTACTAACCCATTTTAAATGGATTTCCTGTTAAAGGTGAAACGTTTTCACAGGTGACAACTTTTCTGTTTCAGACACCTTAGGGCCCATGAGAAGGGGTTTCAGAGCTCAGCTGATCTGGTTTTAAGTCTGACTTGCTTTGTGACACATCCTTTAAACTCTCTGAAGTTGGTCTGCCTATCCATTAAATGGGCATATAACATTGACTTCAAAGGGATACTATGACCATCTATTTAGATCAAACACAGACTGGTGTATAGGCTTTAAAAAATAATGAACACTTAATGTAAATCATTATTTTTAAAATTAGAAATAAAATATTCAGGTCCTGGGATATGTAGTAGATACTGAAAATATGTGTGTTTAACGAATGCAGGTCATTCTACTGCTTGTGTCTTTTTTCAAGGTTCTAAATGCACCCTTCAAGCAAGATTTGCTGTCAGTGTTTCCCCAGGCCTGTTGCTTAATGGGGTGGCTGGTTGGGTGGGAAGAGTTCATGACTCCCAGGGGCCCTGAATAGGAATGGAAAATCTAGAAAGTTGAGATCATAATCTCCATACTTGGGCAAATTCTCAGCAGTTCTACTTGTAAATTCTTGTGACCTTTCCAAGTTATTTTCATTTTCTATTCCCGTTTTATTTTTTACTCAGGTTGCAGAAGAGAAATAATAGAAACACCTTCTCTGCTTTGTGTTCAGGCATATAATGCCCTGCTCAAAGCTAAAATTCCTTTCATGTTCCGATCAGTTGGGATGGTGCAAGAATGCCTGGAGCCTGTTCATAGATCTCAGCACATCGCTATGAGTCTGGTCCCAGTTTTAGGAGAGTATTGACCCTAGTGATGCTATGTTCACACTGCCTTCATATACACCTGCTGGCAGCCTCTTCAGAAAATAGAGGAGGCCGCCAGGCTTATTTCAAAGTCATGGATCTTGAAATCCTTCTGACTCCATGGAACAACAGGCCTCTATCTGTATACTCTGAAATCTTTATTTGTTTGTGATGCCTTTTACATTGCTTTATTTTTTAGTATGATGCTTTGGGGAATTGTTATTGAAGAATTTGAGTGAGAAGCAATGCACACACAGTATACAGAAGTTGATACAAAACTCTTCATTCATCAATTAAGTGTATTCAATTTACCTCCTTAATATAAGGTCACTTCCATGATGATGTTTGGAATAAGATTCCTTCTCCCAGGGTGCCAGTGTTTAGTTTTCTGTATCTGTAGACCATAACTCTCAAATCTCCAAGTAGGAATACACATAATAAAATGATGACATTATAGTAGCAGCGGGGTAGTTTTTTAAAATTATGTATTTAATTTTTATTTCCCCTTTATTGAAATATGTTTTGATATATAACACTGTATATATAACTACATATTTTTAAATGATTACTATAATAAGGTTTTTAAAAACACGAATCATCAAATGAGTTGAGAAAGCAAAAAAGTCTTTTTTGCAACAGTTCTCAATACATGTAAATATTTCCTTCAAACCTGATGACGTGTCCTACCTCCTTTTCAACTAAAAAAACAAAAAAAACCCCACTTTTCCTAGCATCAGTGTGCGTGCTCAAGCATCGTCCCCATGGTGAAGCCCGGTCTCCTTAGACTGAAGCCCATTGACCCGCTCAGCTGCCGAGAATGGGAAACCTGCGGGTGAAGGAGCTAGGACCGCGGATCCAGAGCGACCTCCCCAGCGTCCTCTGTAGAGAGTTCAGGCCGAAGATCTTCAACCATCTGACTCGCACTTCCGCCCGCCACCGCCAGGGGCGCCCGGGCCTCGCGGAGCTGGCAGCGCGGCAGGAGCCGGTGGAGTGGGGGTGCGGGGCTGGGGAGGGGGTGTGGCTGCAGGTTGGGGCTCCCGCCCCCCTGGCTGCGCGGGTTCGGGTTCGCAGTGAGCTGAGGACGAAGCGCTGGCGACCCCGAGAAGGAGGGAGCAGGCAGACCCCAGCTCAGAGCACCTGCCCGGACACCTTGGGTTTTTGGGGTGGGGGAGCCCCGGCGACTTTGAGCATGGACCCTGTCGCGGGAAGCTTTCTCAGGATGCTCTTTCTTTTGTCTGCCCAGCCCTGGAGTACATTAGCAGCAGAGAATACTTGTGAGTACAGCACATCTTTTAAAACTTATGCTGACAACTTAGAATTCGTGTTATTAAAAAATAATAATAATTGAATTTTACAAATGGACTAGCTGTCCTGTTTCTGAAAATAAGGCATTTAAAAAACATCGCAAAGTCCCAACGCTTGGATAAGACGGTTTACAACGGTTTTCCCACTTATCGGGTCTATGAAACACAAAGCCTGTTTGACTTTTTGTCTGTGAGCCGAATTTTGTCTCTGTGCTGTTGTTCTGAATATTCATTGAGAAAGCTCAAGTTCTAGTAAAACCTAAAAATTAGCATGAGAATATTGAGGCGGACTGAGACCAGAGAGAGAAAGGAGAGAAGATCATGCCAATGTGGTCATTTATTTCTTTTTAATACCAATACATTTTGTTGGATTTATGTAAGAAAGAAAATCGCTGGCCGGCCTGGCCGGGTCCTGTATTAGCATAGACGGTTGCCGCTGGGGCTCTGCGGAATTGGGTACCGAGAACTCCGGCGCTGCACAGGCGGGCGGGCTCCGCAGCGGAGCTCAGATGGAGAACCTGGATAGTCAGAATTCTGGTAAGGATAGACCCGTCAAAGGTAGATGGCTTTTGCTGAAAGGAAAAGTAAAACCTGCCATTCAGGTTCATTTGCAAGTGTACATGCTTGTATATTGTGATCTGTTGTGTTTCTGATTTTGTTGGTTCCGTGAAGATGTATTAACCCCTCAGTTCTGAACTAGCACGGTGAGTGATCTGAAGATGCTAGCCAAATTGATTCAGCTGACCTCAGGGCATTTTACTCTGAAAATCAGAAAAAGTTTTCCAAGTGTTATTCAGATTAAAATCTCCATCACAGGGCTTTTCTTTCCTTGAGAGATTTTAAGAAAGACCCCATGCCCTCCTTCCACACCATATTCCCTTGAATAATTTAAAAAAAATCAAGTTGTAGGGAGTAAGGTAAGCTAGTATGCATTTCAAGAAAGTGCTAGTAGGTATGTTAGAAACTGACCTTGTTTCTGGATATCCAGATTTAGCTGGAGTGGGGGAGGGGAAATGACTCTGCCCTCACAGTGAAGTTTGCGCTAAAGTGAAAAGCATTTTGTACAAATACAGTTACCCTTCCAACATTCATCCGTATATCCAGTCTGTGATACTTTTGTGCTGTCGTCATTTAGTATTAGCTCATTTAATGCCATATTATGTGAGTCACTCCTAAAAATGAGCATTAGCAGATACTGCCCTGTTTCAGACACAATTTTAATTATCTTTGTGTACAACTTCCATGAGTAAATTGAAACGAGGGCATTTACATGAAATCCTAGGTCCTGCAGTCACTTTGTCACTTTGCTGAGAACTTAAAAATGACTAGTATTGAATGATTTGCTAGTATGAAAGAACTGTAGAATAATTTAATGCAATACCCTGAGGTGCAATTAAAGTCACTGGAGGTCACTCTGACTTAAAGGAGGCAGCTTCCAGTCCTTCCCTTGTAAGATCAGCAGAGTTCTGTGCTGCCTTTCTTGGTTCCTTGGATGTGATTACAAGATACTGGCAAGATCAGTTGTTTGTATATTTATTTTTTTCTGTTTGTGTTTTGTCTCCTGAAATCCACAGAGGTATAATGTTCTTCATACTGAGCATCTTTTTTTAACAGTCACTTGCTCTGAGGTGCTCCGTGTCTGAGTAGCCAGGCAGATATCCCTTTCTGAGTTGGCTGTGTCTCCCAGCTCAGGCCACCTGGATCTCTGGCTGACTCTTCAAATATCATTGCTAGTTTTAACTTTTCAGCCTCTGTTTTATTTAGATGTATTTAGTACTCTTCTTTAAAGTTCAGTGAATTAAAAGTACCTATGTAAATTTGCATTGTTAAGAACATTTGAGATTCTATAGTTAAAATCCTTGATTACCACACAGATGGCTGTTACAGTTGATCAAGTGTGAAGTATATATTTAAATGACTTTGCAGACTTAAAGGTTCATAGAGACTACACAAAGTGATAATTTCTTGGTAATTACATTTAACAGTATCCTTTGTAACCGTAGCTTCAAAGGCCAGTGGATCTTATTATAATCCATATTAGCTAATTGGATCAACTGGGTTTTTCCTTAACTCTAGAATGTTTGGGAGGTGTTTGTTTGTATGTAGATTTATATACAAGCAAAGTGTTTCAAGCACGTATTTGAAATTTGTTATTACTTAAGCCAAGGTAGAGTTTTGTTTTTGTTTTTTTCAGTCCTATCCCATCATTTGAGAAATTCTAAAAAGGAGTTTGCCACCTGGATGGGATTTAGGCTTATGAAGAAGAAATAAACATCAGCATTGCTCAAGGCTTTTGATGGCTAACCTTTTTATTCCTAAGAAATATTTTAAGAACTCAAGTAATCCTTTCAGACAGGATTTTAAAACTAACAAAAATGAAATATTTTTGAGCCCTAATAAGAAAATAATGATAACTGCTTGTAAAATTTAAAAAGGTACAGATCTTTCCCCCCAAAGGATCCAGAGACATGTTTGCTCTGTTTACAACTTGTTCTCAGTAGTAAATCATACAGAGGGGTCAGCCTGGGTGAGATTCTGCCATAAGACATCCTCTCAAGATATAAGACTTGCTTGAAACATTTGGCATCTCAGAAATTACCCATGTTTTGAAATGAATCTTTACAATTAATGGGAAGTTTTAAGTCAGGAAAAGTCTGCATGGAGAGAGTAATGTTTCTAAAGACCCCAAACCATGGACTCTATGTATGTATGTATGCACACACACACACACACACACACACACACACATGCATATACACAAACATGCACACACACATACACATACATGCACACACACATACACATGCATATACACACACACTATAACACATACACACATATACACATACACATGCATATACACACACATACACATATACACACATACACATGCATATACACATATATACACACATACACACACATACGCACACACACACACACACATATAAATATATAAAACCTCTGCCTTTTTGAAGATAAAACAAGTTGAATGGGCAGCATCTCCAGATTTTGACCTAGGACTTGATATTTAAAAATCATCCACTGCTACTTGGTTTGCCTTCTAGAACTTTCTGTACTTAGTCAAGATGAAAGTGTTATTCAAGTGGGGCTCTCCTCTTAAATGGAACCGAAGAGGAAAGTTAGAATATAGACCCCAAGTTAGAGTCCTGTTGGTGAGAAGATGTGGAGACAGTGGTTGGTTCACTTACTTCCCACTATGAGCCACAAGTGGAAGAAGGCAGTAGCTCTCTGCTTTAGGATTATCCCTGTGAATCTACTATTTCTTTGTGAATTTCCAGATCTTTGGGGAAAGGGGGAGGAGAAGAAGAGGTATAATCTGAATAAGAAAATGTCAATACTTTGATTGCATATTTAGTGTTGTAAATCAGTTTCCTGGATCATATATCACTTTGAGGAGTAATGGTCAGTCTTTCCTATTAAGGAACAACACAATTGGAAGTTAATTTACAGTTGAATTATTTTCCCAGAGGTTGCTGTCCTCCTTAACCCTACTCCCCACTGAAAAGAAAAAAGGACTGAAGCCTGTGTTAGACATTTCAACTGCTGTTGATGGTGATTATTTAACATGAATGATGACATTTATAGACGAAGGGATTCAATTTAATGAGTATGACCCACTCAACTCCACCTTGTAATTTTCTCTAGAATCTTCATTTTGTTTCCTTCCCTTGTCAAAAGTGTCCTTGTTATGAGGGGGGAAAAAGATATATTCTGGCCCACGGCAGGTGGGGAATGCAATTTGAATGACTGTTTTAGGAGTGAAAATCAGGATTTGTTTTTATCCATCAATATCTCTTCTCTTAACTCCTACATATGTGTGAGAGGTCTCTGCGCATGATTGAGGGTTGCTGGCCAACATGGAAAACAAACCTGTGATCTTCATGTGATGGCTAATGCTTGATCTAAGCAACAAATGTATTAGCACCTCAGTTTGAAGATTTGTGTCAGATTTGAATCATTTCTTCATTGGAGGGTTGGCTTCCTTATGTGCTAAAGTGTTATTATATCATCTTTAATGAAAGTTTATTATATTCCTCTAATAGAAATTATCACACAATATTATTATTTTGAAATAAAAATAATATATTTAGTATAATAGTGAGACACATTGTATGAATTGTCTTAACCCAATAATATGATTAACCTGAAGAATTTGGTATAAAGGTAAATGCAAGCAGAATGGAGGAACTGGACATAATGCTACAACTGCTAAGAAGTGTAAAATCACGAGAATTTAGGTGAATGTCTGATAGTGTGTTTGTCACATGTGCGTCCTTGAGGATATTGTTTTCAGGACTCTTTGTCATCTCAGTGGGCACAGATCCTGTGTGGTTATTTGCCAAGTGTCATCACATACTTTACTGCTGAGTCTCACCATCAGCCTCAGGTCGTGCTATGTGTGCTGTGACTGTGTAGTCCTTAAAGGAGTCTTCACTGTGGATGGCATGGACTGAAATCCTGCTCATGTTTCAGCTGGAGCAGGCTTCTTTTTGTCTCATGGTGTGCTTAACGTTTATCTGAAGTGAGTCTGTTCCTCCAAATTAATCAGGATTATCCCTGTGAATCTACTCTTTCTTTGTGAATTTCCTTATCTTTGGGGAGAAAGAGGAAAAATAATCTGAATAGGAAAATATCAATTTTTTGGTTGCATATTTTGATTGAATTATTTAAGACTGCCCATTTCTGAAAGGCACTATACCATATGTAATATGTTCCTTGATTTAGGAAGCGAGCCTATCAGAGGATGTGCCCCTGGAACAAGTGAACAGGGAATCCGTTCGTGATGTGGTGAAATGTGTTGAGGAAAATGAGCATGGAATATGGACAGAAGCATAGTAAGCAATGGGGAGCTCAGTCTTTCTGGAAAGAATCAAAAAACTAGTAAACAGACTTTAAAAAGAAATCATATTTGAATAAACTCAGAAATACTGAGGTCAGGATATTTTTAAAATTTATGGAAGACAGTGGCAGTTTTTACCTCAAAAAAAAAACAAAACAAAACACCTTCCTGAGTCCATGTGACTATCAACATGGGCTGACAGGCGAGGCTAGAGCTGTGCTTGGGGCCTGAAGCTTGTGCAGTTCGGGGAGACTCTTTAAGCAAACAAACATAATGACTAAGGACTAAGGACGGGTTATCAGTGACCCTACCACACCTGAAAACCTGTTTTGGGGAGAACACTGGAGCTTAAGAAAATCTGCTGCTTTGAGGAAATCAACCAAATCAGGAAGGAAGGAAGGGAAAGTTGCTCAGTGGTGTCCGACTCTTTGCGACCCGTGGACTATACAGTCCATGGAATTCTCCAGGCCAGACTGGAATGGGTAGCCTTTCACTTCTCCAGGGAATCTTCCCAGCCCAGGGATTGAACCCAGGTCTCCCACATTGCAGGTAGATTCTTTACCAACAGAGCCACAAGGGAAGCCCACCAAATCAGGAATCCATTCAAAAACAAAAAAAAAATTCAAAAGTACTAAATAAAGGATATTCTCAGTAACAAAAATCTCAGTTAACTGAGCAAGTTTTACCTTGAATCTTTCCCTTTAAATCAAAATCAGAATTTCAACATGTAAGCATACTTATAAAAGTTTAAAAGAGCTCAAACAATTTGGAATTAATAGAGCCAGGGTTTAAAGTTCTGATTTACATCCTGAAAAGCAAGTATGAAATTAACCTCTAGATCTTCTCCCTACTTACATTTTAGAGCCCTTAAAGGCTTGGCTTCAACATCTAGCGTTCTTTAGAGTAACTTCTGAAGTGCTCCCCCTCCACCTGCCACCTGTGGCCCGCTGTAGCGCGGATTGCTTTCAGTGTCTTTTGCACAATATTGGGTAACTTTAAAAAACTGAATTACTCATGTCTGCCTGTTTCTGAACGGCATTAGACCATGTGTAAGACATTCTTTCAAAATATCATGCTTGTTTTTCCCAGTTCGAGTTCTATGGCATAGTTTTAAAGTCAATATGCTAAGAACAATTATACACAACTTTTAAGTTAAGCAAAAATCAATGCATTGCAAGTCAACTGAACTCCAATACAAAATAAAAAAATTACAGATAATATGATAGCATGGTCTTCTGACGTTATGCAGGAAAATCGTTTAATAGATGCACATGATTGTTTAAGTATCTAGAAGAATACACCTTTGTCTGACTTGGTCATTTAGTATTTGATTAGAGTTTGGACATTACAATGATGATTTCTTTTTCCATCAGGTACACATGATAACTACAAAGGTTGTATTGCCCTGTAGAGCATTGGTCAGCCTTTATGTAACCTAGCAAAATCATTCTAACCTTCCTCTAGAAATGCTTGTAAATTCCTAGTTTCTCAAAATACTCTTTTACTGGACTAGGCATTAATGAGTTTATAAATCTTTAGCATACATTTGTTCTATATTTGTATGTGCTGTGTTTTTAACTCTTTGAAAATGTTGCTTTGACATAGAGATTGCACATATCTGGCAGGTAAAAATATAATCTTGTGTGATAATAAATATGCTTAGTTTGGTTGTTGCTTTAAAATAAATTTTCTTTCTGGTTCATTGGAAATTTCCCTTTTTAATAATAAAGTAGGGAGTCTGGCTCACAATAAATAGTAAAAATATTCTCCTTGGTTCCAGGTAATGGGTATTTTCAATGTACCGATTTGAAATAGAATTGAAACAGAAAGTACTTAACATTTTAAGCGGTTTGAAGTTAAAAGCTTTATAATTTAAGCTAAATAATTTTTATTTAAAAATATATACCCATTTCATGGGCAAATTTAAAAAAAAATTCCTCCAAGGCTGTTAATCACAATTAAAAAAAAGAAAAAAAAAGGTATATCCTACTAGAATATGGATTTTATTAAGTTTTTACTCAGTAGTGTGCCAGGATATGATACTCATGGAGGATGTGTTAGTTATACCTAACTTATGGAGAGAGACATGAAAAATCTGTGCTTTTTTAACTGGCAAATATAATATTTTCAGATGCGTCACTTTAGTGATATGATAAATGGTGTATCAGATATTTAAATATGTCTGTTCCTAAGTTTTATTGAGGGCTTCCCAGGTGGCACAGTGGTAAAGAACCCGCCTCCCAATGCAGGAGACTCAGGAGACATGAGTTCGATCCCAGGGTTGGGAAGATCCCCTGGAGGATGAAATGGCAGCCCATTCCAGTATTCTTGCCCAGAGAATCCCATGGATAGAGAAGCCTGGTGGGCTTCAGTCTACAGGGTCACAAAGAGTCAGACGTGACTGAGCAACTGAGAACATATGCACACCCACGTTTTACTGAGATGTGGCTTTGATAATGTATCACTTGTGGTTCCATCACTTGCCTTGGTTGCTGTCACCTGAAGAGAAAAGGTTTTTATGCTGCATGTTCACTGGACCACTGTGGGAAGAAGGGGCTTATTCCAAATAAGATTCCACCTTATTTGAATCTGTGGCAGTTTAAATAACCTCAGTAGCCATATAATGCTGTGGCTTAGACCTTGTGTTCCCACATCCTCATTTCAGCATCATCTCACTACTTACAGTGTTAAGGACTCAATAGACAGTTTCTCTGGAGTTTAGAAGTAAGCATGATATTGCTGTTTAGATGAATTACAGGAGTGACCTGC
>NC_057399.1:8007244-8008391 GCF_019320065.1 Cervus canadensis | reverse complement strand
GAGACATTACTTTGTCAGCAAAGGTCTGTCTAGTCAAGGCTATGGTTTTTCCAGTGGTCATGTATGGATGTGAGAGTTGGACTGTGAAGAAAGCTGAGCACCAAAGAATTGATGCTTTTGAACTGTGGTGTTGGAGAAGACTCTTGAGATTCCCTTGGACTGCAAGGAGATCCAACCAGTCCATCCTAAAGGAGATCAGTCCTGGGTGTTCATTGGAAGGACTAATACTGAAGCTGAAACTCCAATACTTTGGCCACCTCATGCAAAGAGTTGACTCATTGGAAAAGACCCTGATGCTGGGATTGATTGGGAGCAGGAGGAGAAGGGGACGACAGAGGATGAGATGGCTGGATGGCATCACCGACTCAATGGACATGAGTTTGAGTAAACTCTGGGAGTTGGTGATGGACAGGGAGGCCTGGCGTGCTGGGATTCATGGGGTCGCAAAGAGTCGGACACGACTGAGCGACTGAACTGAACTGAATTGAACTGAAAGTAGGAACAAGACTATCTATCCTGGAATTTTTATGAGTCAGTGTAAGGAATTTTAAAGGCTTATCATCTAACCATTTTCTTAATAGAATTATTCTGTTAGTTATCATAGAATTTTTCAAAAAGCCAACACAATGTTTTCCATTATTGATCATCAGAACCTCTTTAGTTTGATATAGACTCAATATTCAATAACTTAAGGGCATTCCAATTGAATATTTTGTTGAGGTGATGGAATTCCAGCTGAGCTATTTCAAATCCTAAAATATGATACTATTAAAGTGCTGCACTCAATATGCCACCAAATTTGGAATTCAGCAGTGGCCATAGGAGTGGAAAAGGTCAGTTTTCATTCCAATCCCAAAGAAAGGCAACGACAAAGAATGTTTAAATTATCTCACAATTGTACTCATTTCACACTCTAGCAAAGTAGTGCTCAACATTCTCCAAGCTACGCTTCAACAGTACGTGAACCAAGAACTTCCAGATGTTTGAGTTGGATTTAGAAAAGATCGAAACATGTATATTATCTATGGTGAAACAGATCACCAGCCCAGGTTGGATGCATGAGACAAGTGCTCGGGCCTGGTGCACTGGGAAGACCCAGAGGGATCGGGTAGAGAGGGAGGTGGGAGGGGGGATCGGGATGGGGAAT
>NC_057399.1:7918705-8007144 GCF_019320065.1 Cervus canadensis | reverse complement strand
GAGCTTAAGAAAATCTGCTGCTTTGAGGAAATCAACCAAATCAGGAAGGAAGGAAGGAAAGTTGCTCAGTGGTGTCCAACTCTTTGCGACCCGTGGACTATACAGTCCATGGAATTCTCCAGGCCAGACTGGAATGGGTAGCCTTTCCCTTCTCCAGGGAATCTTCCCAGCCCAGGGATTGAACCCAGGTCTCCCACATTGCAGGTAGATTCTTTACCAACAGAGCCACAAGGGAAGCCCACCAAATCAGGAATCCATTCAAAAACAAAAAAAAATTCAAAAGTACTAAATAAAGGATATTCTCAGTAACAAAAATCTCAGTTAACTGAGCAAGTTTTACCTTGAATCTTTCCCTTTAAATCAAAATCAGAATTTCAACATGTAAGCATACTTATAAAAGTTTAAAAGAGCTCAAACAATTTGGAATTAATAGAGCCAGGGTTTAAAGTTCTGATTTACATCCTGAAAAGCAAGTATGAAATTAACCTCTAGATCTTCTCCCTACTTACATTTTAGAGCCCTTAAAGGCTTGGCTTCAACATCTAGCGTTCTTTAGAGTAACTTCTGAAGTGCTCCCCCTCCACCTGCCACCTGTGGCCCGCTGTAGCGCGGATTGCTTTCAGTGTCTTTTGCACAATATTGGGTAACTTTAAAAAACTGAATTACTCATGTCTGCCTGTTTCTGAACGGCATTAGACCATGTGTAAGACATTCTTTCAAAATATCATGCTTGTTTTTCCCAGTTCGAGTTCTATGGCATAGTTTTAAAGTCAATATGCTAAGAACAATTATACACAACTTTTAAGTTAAGCAAAAATCAATGCATTGCAAGTCAACTGAACTCCAATACAAAATAAAAAAATTACAGATAATATGATAGCATGGTCTTCTGACGTTATGCAGGAAAATCGTTTAATAGATGCACATGATTGTTTAAGTATCTAGAAGAATACACCTTTGTCTGACTTGGTCATTTAGTATTTGATTAGAGTTTGGACATTACAATGATGATTTCTTTTTCCATCAGGTACACATGATAACTACAAAGGTTGTATTGCCCTGTAGAGCATTGGTCAGCCTTTATGTAACCTAGCAAAATCATTCTAACCTTCCTCTAGAAATGCTTGTAAATTCCTAGTTTCTCAAAATGCTCTTACTGGACTAGGCATTAATGAGTTTATAAATCTTTAGCATACATTTGTTCTATATTTGTATGTGCTGTGTTTTTAACTTTTTAAAAATATTGCTTTGACATAGAGCTTGCACATATCTGGTAGGTAAAAATATAATCTTTTGTGATAATAAATATGCTTAGTTTGGTTGTTGCTTTAAAATAAATTTTCTTTCTGGTTCATTGCAAACTTCCCTTTTTAATAATAGAGTAGGGAGTCTGGTTCACAATAAACAGTGAAAATACTCTCCTTGGTTTCCAGGTAATGGGTATTTTCAGTGTACTGATTTGAAATAGAATTGAAACAGAAAGTACTTGACATTTTAAGCAGTTTGGAGTTAAAAGTTTTAAAATTTAAGCTAAATAATTTTTACTTAAAAATATATACCCATTTCATGGGCAAATTAAAAAAAAAATTCCTCCAAGGCTGTTAATCACACACAAAAAAGGTATATCCTACCAGAATATGGATTTTATTAAGTTTTTACTCAGTAGTGTGCCAGGATATGATACTCATGGAGGATGTGTTAGTTATACCTAACTTATGGAGAGAAACATGAAAAATCTGTGCTTTTTTAACTGGCAAGTATAATATTTTCAGAAGTGTCACTTTAGTGATATGATAAATGGTGTATCAGATATTTAAATTTATGTGTTCCTAAGTTTTATTGAGGAACTTATTCCTAAGTATTTATTGCCTCCAGGTGGCACAGTGGTAAAGAATCCACCTCCCAGTGCAGGAGACTCAGGAGACATGAGTTTGATCCCAGGGTCGGGAAGATCCCCTGGAGGATGAAATGGCAACCCATTCCAGTATTCTTGCCTGGAGAATCCCATGGATAGAGGAGCCTGGTGGGCTTCAGTCTACGGGGTCACAAAGAGTCAGACATGACTGAGCAACTGAGACCATATGCACACCCCACGTTTTACTGAGATGTGGCTTTGGTAACGCGTCACTGTGGTTCCATCACTTGCCTTGGTTGCTGTCATGAAGAGAAGGGGTTTTTATGCTACATGTTCACTGGACCACTGTGGGAGGAAGGGGCTTATTCCAAATAAGATTTCACATTATTTTGAATCTGTGACAATTTAAATAACCTCAGTAGCCATATAATGCTGTGGTTTAGACTTTGTGTTCCCACATCCTCATTTCAGCATCATCTCACTACTTACAGTGATAAAGACTCAATAGAAAGTTTCTCTGGAGTTTAGAAGTAAGCATGATATTGCTGTTTAGATGAATACAGGAGTGACCTGCTGCCTTGAGACACAGATCAGGTGCCACCTGTACCTCTCAAGGTTGTAATTAGTTTTTTTTTTTAACATTTTTAAATCCTCAGGCAACCAAAGAGCTTGATAAGGTTAAGCTGAATGAATACATAAGGAATGGGGAATTGGTGGGGAAGTGGCAGAATGACACTTATGTGTGCAGATATGTCTGTGGGTCTTAGGGGACAGACACACAGTTCTCTCTGGTAGGGCAGAGAGAACTGCTGACGGAATTAACAACTGTCAATAGTTATAAGAGAGGCACAGATTGGATTAGGTGAAAATCCAGTTATGTGGGATTGAACTATTTCTTATTTACTACCATGCAAAAGCAAATATTATTTACTTAGGATTTCTGAGTATGTGAGCAATCAAGAAATGTAACATCTGTCCTGACCCAGTTGAACCCAGGTGAAACTGTCGCCTCCGTGTGTCCGAGGTAGTCTGTGTTCTAGGGTACTGGAATGCAGTCACCCTTGGAGCCAGCAGCACTTAACCTGCCTCTGAGGCCTTCCCGGGTCTTGGTTCCTGTTAATACAGTACTAAGGGATGGCTGGTAGGATTTTCTATTAAGGGCCAGTAAATATGATAAAGGGAATCCAATTCGCATTAGAAAATAATTCAATAATTTGATTCAAGTCAGAGAAAGTCATTTTAATCAAAACTATTATAGAAGAAAATATTTTAACAACTGTTAATATTTAAATGTCTCATATTTGGCTGATTTAAGAAAAACAATATGTATCTATTGACATCTACTTGAATGCTTGGAGATTATAAAAATTAAAGATTTGTCACGTAGCTTTACTTTGCTGAGTTTTTGGTATTAAAAAACTTGAGAATAAGGACATTGTGACACTAAAAGTAATACAACATAAAAAGAAAAAATAAATAGCTGTGTAACGTCATCAAGCTAGCCAGCTGCTGTGCGTGAGTAATTCTTAGGCTTCTCTGCAATGTTGTTTTGATTCATGGATGTTCTGATAAGAAAACCTGTGAGCTTGACACTTCAAGCATATCCTTCTCTATGTGTGAACTGTTCCATCACTGTGAGGGGTTAAAAAATTGGTGGACTGAAGAGGATATGAAGAGTTTACTTAAGATATATTTAAGAGAGTTTAAGGGAGCAAACACCAATTACTTTTTGCATTCTTAAATTTACAGGGAACATTTCTGAAAAAAAAAATTGGGGGGCATAGAGCACATTAGAATTGACAAATCTGAGTCAGTTACCAATTAGAGAAAGTTGATCTATTTTGAACTCTGGTACAAGGTTAAGAAACATAATATTGATTTTCCAGATTATAAGAATAAATGTTTCATTATCATAATTTACTATTCTTTGTCATGATGAGCTACTGATCTCTTTTAAGAAATCTGAAAATCTGATCTTTGGGAGATTTGCATTGCTATTGACTGATTTCACTTGTTCTTATAGGTGATATTAGTTGGATTCAGTTTTTGGAAGAGAGTCTGCATGTTTGTCTAGAAAAAGATGCTTTTCCTCATGAATTTTGTTGTAAGGTGAGGCAGGAGTGGGAAGATACATCCTGCAGACTATTGTGCACTTGAGCAGGAAAAGGACATATGTTGTATATTAATCACCATCCCAGTTTCCTAGGAATAAGACTGGGTTACCCACCTTTGCTTACCACTCCCTCCCAACTCCCAGCATCCACATGCCAGAGCCTCTCATTTTCTTAGATGAGGTGATGCTTAGTGACTGCCTGGGCCGACTTGCATGGATTTTGTCGGCCAGAGAGTGGTCCTTCCTCTTTCACTACTTCCTCTGGGAGGCACCCTGAGGCCTTCTGCTGTTGCTCCGTTTTACAGGTGTAAGAAGGACTGAAGTGGGAGGATGGCAGTGAGAGGGAAGAAGTGACTCTGCACGTAAAGAACACTTTCAGAACTTAGTAGTTGTTTGATTATATGTGGAGTGATGAGAAATGGGAGCGTCAAGGACTGGGGTATTGGCAAGTGACCTAAACAAAAAGGAGAATTGCTCACATCGTTTCACTTCAGGCAAGATTAGAGCCAGGTGAGGTGATGCCATCAGTGTCAGCCGCTCTTTGTCTTTCAACCCTGTCTTCCCAGTGTTGGCTTGATGCTCAGGCAACAATCTGCTTGGTAGCTCCATATCCAAGGTCAGCCTTCCTAGCCACAGTGATGCTTTCTTCTATTTGGACTTTGGTCCTTATCACCCTGAAGCATTAAGCATGCACTCATTTATTTATCCCTTCAACCCAAGCTCCAAGAAAGCAGAGACTTCCTGTTTCTTTTTTGTTGTTTCCACTTCATGGTCCCCAGAGCACAGGGGTGAGTCCTGGAAGACAGTGGGTTCTCAATATATATTTTTGGGTAAGTAAAAGTGTGAATGATTCTCTTTCACAAAACATCCAGCAAGATTCCCAGGTCTATTATAACTTTCACTGTTTTGACAGTGATTGCTCTTTTCCAGCTACTATGACAGGAAAGGGTGGCTTTCTTGTGACCAAGCTAGGAGCCAGGAAGTGACTGCAACTTGATCCTTGACCAGGTGCTTTGACTGCATCACTTTGAAAAGAAAGCAAAATGCATCATCCATTTAAGTAATTAGCTTAGCATCTATTATGAAAAGTATTAGCTTTCAGGCTCTTATCTGCTTCATAGAACAGATGGTTGGATAAGTGTCTTCCTCCTTAATCAGATTTTAAACTTCCTGAAAACTGAGTCTTCTTTGTCTCTACATTGCTCTGCTGTTGGTACTCAGTAAGTACCAAATAAATGGAGAAATTAATATATTTTAAACATGCTACCTTGAAAGTATATGGAAGATCTGCAGAATCCCCCTGTGTATTTTATATTTTTTTAAATTTTAGGTGACCTAATAAAAATGAATTTTCATGTGACTGTCCCTGAACTCTCTACAAGCCACTGATTTGTTCATGGAAGCATCCACTGGCTCATTTTGCGTGTCTTATTTTCTTTTAGTAGCAAAATTTCAGACATAATTTCTAGCCCAAGGCTTTTCTAAAAAGCATGTTACGTGCTCTAAGAGTTGCCGTGAAGTCCTGAGGGAGAGCTTGAAAAGGCCAAGTGTCAAGAGAGCTACCGAGGACCAACAAGCAGCAGAGAGCGCTTCCAGCAAGTGTCACTAGACAAGCTGACTGTGTCCAAGGAGACCTTGGTCCAGTCTGATCTCAGCCAGGCTCCATGTCCAGGAGGGGCCTGAAACAGAGGCGTCTGGGAGCAGTGTGAAAGTGGCATTCTCCACACGTCTGGCTCTTAGGGTCTCCCTGATACTTGAAGCAGTATCTAATCCAGGTGGGGAAGGCTCGCTGAACATCAGGGCAAAGGACATGCATGTGGCCAGGTGGCCGCTGCCCTTCAGTGAGGTGTCCAGCTATTTCTCTGACACCCACGAGTCTAAATTTCTTTGAGCCACACCTGCCTCTGTGAGCAGGAGCCGTGGGCTCTCTGACCAGTGACTTGCAACTTCAGGAAGTTCCCACTGGGCCTGCAAACCTGACCCCCACCCCCACCCCCAGTCTGGGCTGAGGGATTTCTGAGTCTGGTTATTATTGTCAACAAAGTCTGTTATTATCTTTGAAGGTTTTTATGACTAGCTAGCTCAAGGGCATGACAATATGCACATGCTGTCACATAGAGAATATCTGTGTTTTCAAATGAAGATTGTTTTTATTTTGGAGAATTACACAGAAGGCCACAGTGAAGGTAATATAAATGAAGATGATTCTAGCAGAGCTCTTTCAAGCATCATAAAACTACAAAGTTCAACCAAACATACTAATGTAATGAACCACACTTTTAGATAGACAGTAGAGTGGAGTGGTTATGAGAGGAATGTTTGGATTGGAATTCTGACTTCACAGGTGAATGCCCACTGCATGACCTTGGGTAATGGACTTATGCTTTCTGTATCTCAGTTTTCTTATCTCTAAAAACGTAAGTAATAATTATAACCCATCTCATAGGACTGAAGATTAAATTGGGCTTCCCAGGTGGCACTAGTGGAAAATAACCCACTTGCTAATGCAGGAGACATTAGAGAGGCGGGTTCAGTTCCTGGGTTGGGAAGATCCTCTGGAGGATGGCATGGCAATCCTCTCCAGTATTCTTGCCTAGAGAATTCCATGGAGCCTGGATTACAGTCCATAGGGTCACAAAAGTTGGACACGACTGAAGAGACTTAGTATGCATACATGAAGGTTGAATTAATTAATATATGTAAATATTGTCTGGAATATATTAAGTCCTCAGTGAATTTTAGCTATTATCATTATTGCTCCTGTTGATCTCAAGTGTAAAGTCAGAAATGTGACTTCGGTTCATGACTTTGGGTAGAATAATTAGATAAGCAATTTTAGGGAAATATGTAAACATCTTTGGGTATTTCTGTTGTCCAAAGTGTTGCCACTAATAGTGCAGATTAAGATATTATTACAAAAGGATAATATTAAAAAGAAGTTTATGTTACAGAATGAAAAACTCTAACAGTATACTGAAATGTTTCAGCTTTCTATAATATCATATTTCTAAACAATAAAGCTTTTCTGATTTGGCTACTTGATTAATTTGGCATTAGCAACTTTAATCTTGAAAACATCTTTCAAGTTTTTAACATTTTTTCATTAGCTGAGAACAGTTCCCCAGATCAAGACAGTATACCCCTGAAACATTAAGTTCTTGTTATCTGGCTGTTTTCTTGAAGTCTTCCAAGACATGTAGTATATGACCGTCAATACAGATAGTCTAACATTTATGATTGTGAAATGAATGTTAGTCTTCCAAGTAAAATATACTTTGAATGCTTTGGGATGTTATCTGTATTAGAATGGGTATGAAAACATTGGTGTGGATCTTTGGAAAGAGAGCATTACTGGTTGATTTTTATTTATTTTATTTTATTTTTTTAAATTTATTTATCTGAATTTATTTTACTATGTGTAATGGTGTAACATCATCACCAGATAGGAATTACATTTTAGATATGTGATATCTTAGCTCCATAACAAAATAAAAGCACATTGTTTCGTGAGTTCATGGATATGACATCACAAGTACAGGCAACAGTACTTTTGAATGTATGGCAAAAACCACTACAATATTGTAAAGTAATTAGCCTCCAACTAATAAAAATAAATGGAAAAAAAAGTATAGGCAACAAAGCAAAAATAGACAAGTGGGAATATATCAAACTAAAAAGCTTCCACAAACCAAATGAAAGATCAACAGAGTGAAAAAGCAAGCTAGCACAAATTATATAAGGCATTAATTTCCAAAAATCATAAGGAACTCCTACAACTTAAGAGAAAAAAAAACCCAACAAACTTAAAACCTAATAACTCAATTAAAAAATTGGCCAAGGGCTTGAATAGACATTTCTCTAAAGAAGACACACAAATGGCAATAGGTATATGAAAAAATGCTTGACATTGTCAATCATCAGGGAAATGTAAATCAAAACCACAAAGAGATATCATCTCACACATGTCAGAATGACTGTTTTTTTTTTAGACACTTAAGTGTTGGTAAGGCTGTGGAGAAATTGACACTTTATGTGTACTTATCCACATTAAATGTATAAATTGTATTAATAAAACTATGTAATCCAGGGGTTAAATCTCTGGGCTTTCACTGTCATGGGTCCAGTTTCAATCCCTGTGGTTGATTTTTAAAAGGTTAAGTTTAGCTCTGTGTCTTGAATTTGCTTATGTCCCTTTTCTTCAGTTATCTCATCACTGACTTGTTCAGGCTCTCCGTATCTCTGGCATTTACTACTGTTTTCTCCATGATTTCCTGTCTCTGCCTTACCTCCTTCTAATCCATTTGCCATCCTGCTGCCAGAGTAATCTTCCCAAAGATGACTTACCTGATGATCTTGCGTTTCTGGTAGGGCTTTTCAAGCCTTCCCTCACATCACACACTCATTCACTCACTTATTCCTTGAAAGGTGACTTCTCTTCACTTATTGCTCCCAATCCCTCTTTTAACTGACCCTAAACTACAACCCCCTACCCACGCTGGCGTTCTTACATCAGGATTTTCACTTTCCCGTCCCTCTACTTATGGCGCTTTCTCTTCATGTCTTTCTGTTGAATGCAGTCATCTAGGCATACGGATCCATTTCCAGGAAACATATGCTCACAATAAAAATGAAAACATCAAATGCATGAGGAAACAAGTCACCATGAGTAAAAATCAGCAGAAATAACAGGCTACTAAATCAAACCAAAGTAAATGTAGATATTGAAATAGATTTAAGATACAAAATGTTTTATATGTATAAAGAAATAAAAGACTAAAAGAATGGAAAGAATAAGAGACTATCAAAATGATCAAGTAGAACTGAAAAAGAGCAGTATAGAGAAATGAAAAGCGGAATCACTGAAATAAAGAATTTAGTAGATGCTGAAAGAGCAGTTTACACCCAAGTAAAGAGAGACTCAGCAAATTAGAAGACAAATTTGAGATAAATAACCAGTGTAAACTACAGTCAGATAAAGAGATGGAAAATAGGAAAGCCAAGTTAAGGGACAGGGTGTAAATATTCTACATGAAAAATCTGCAGACTTTTCAATTACTTATGGAATATTTATATTTTTACTTAGCAATAAAGCAGGTTCAATAATTTAAAAATTAGTAGCAAAAAATAAAATTTCTTAAAACAATAAAGAATAATGTGTCTCAATTATAAAAGCTCATATTATGCTGAGTTAGATGAATGGAAAACAATAATTAAAACAGAAACGCACACACACACAAACATACACACACCTAGAAACATGGCCACATTTTAAACCACTAACAATAATGATATAAACTGATTTTCTATAAAAGAATGAGAGCTAGTTTGACCTCAGCAAAGCAGTAATACCAGAAGCAGAAAGAAATATAGAAATAAATATGAGTTCTGAGGAAAATAACTTTTTAACTAAAAACTATTGTTTAAACCATCATAAAACATGAGCAGAGAAGATAAAGAGGGAGTCTAAATTCTTGTTAATATTCTTGGAGAAATAGGTCAAATTTAACTGAAAAAACCGAGATTAAAATTGTGTTATAAATAGGATGGATCAGTAGAAACAAATTAAATGTGATATTTTCTGTGCTTTTCAAAATCGTGAAACTGATTTAACTCTTTAGACAAATGTTTTCTATTTCATGTTTTAATATGGTTGCATGTTTTTAATGAAAAAAAATTCTTCCTTTCATCTGCTAGCAAGGGTATTCATGGTTTAAAAAGAGGTGCTTGTATTTTAGAATGAGTGAAAGAGCGTATTTAAGCATGTGTGGTTTCTGTTTGTTTGTTTGTTTTACCCAACTTGGTTGTTTTCTGGACTCTGTTGGCTTGTGGGAGCTTACCCATGAAAACCATAAAGGTTGATGAGTAGCACCTCTGGGAGGATTTGGGTGACACAATTTAATTCACACCTCTGCCATCAGACTAGTATACTTAGAAACAATCACCAGTTATTATTGCTGAAAACTAATTGAAGCATTTTTCTGTGAGTGATTAAAATAGTTAGCTATTTCTCAGATTTTTAAATAGAAATGAATTTGGATCTTATTATGCATTTTCTGTAAAAATCTGGAGTTCCCTGAGTTAACAGATTTATAAAAGACATTTTTTATAAACTAATTTTAAGTGCTATAGTCTTATATAATGCTTATATGTAGTCTTATATATAAACTATAGTCAGGTTTACGAAAGAAAAGGCCATTTTCATATCTGGTATAATTCAGCAAACCCTGTGAGTCTCTAATTTCTACTTACTGCTGAATTAAAACGTTTTACCTTCAAGCTGACATGAATGCTACACACCAGCACAGTTTGGAAGGTTAGTAAAAAACACACTCTTCAGGCACATTTTTAAAGAAATATTTACTGTGCCTTGTGAAAATAACACCAAATAGGTATTTTATCTTTATACATGAATTTAATGAGATATGAGAATGCACTTCTTTATTCAATAGTAATCTAATTTTGTATTTACTTAAACATATGTGCTCATGGGCATGCACACACACATACACAATTCCTAAAATGATTGGATTTTTCACTCTCATAACAGTGCCCTATACTTTTGAATAAACATGAACAATTAAACAAAATGATTGTTTTATGGAAATTTTTTGGGCAGAGACCCAAGTTTTCAATGAACTGTTACTATTAATATTTAAATATTTTTAGGTAAACATTGCATTAAACAGTAATGCTATATTATAATAATAGTGTACCTCAGTAAATTAAACCAGAAAATATTTACCAGGAATTAGTTGTATTAAAACTTTAAGTATCACTTGAATCCAAATTCATAATATAAAATTTTTCTTTTTCTCCTATGCGATTTGTACACATTCTTAGAACTCTACAAAGAAATTACTATCTTGCTTTTTCTTCCCTCCAATAAAATGAGAAAAACAGCATCTTATGGAAGGGTCAATAACAAATACTTGTACTTTGAATGAATTGATTGTACTTCCTGCCATTAGCTATGGACATCATTTTGTCAGCTGTCCCCTATTAATTCTCATGGAAGAAAAGAAAGAAAAGAGGAAAGGAGGAAGACAAAGAAGAAGGAGCGGGTGGGAGGAACAAAAGGAAAGTGTATCCAGATTGTAAGACAGCATATGAACAGACTTTTATCTGTAGTTGGACAAGCTTTCTGAAAGTCCCAGTTGATAATTTAAAGCACCAAGTACACATTTCTTTGCAATGATGTATATTCTGTTTACTTATTCTACAACAAAGCAGTAAATCTTTACTTTGGAATATGTTAGTTATTTTATTTTAATTTTTTTCCAATGAAAATGCCCAAATTACCAAATAGAGTGTGAAAAAGTTTCTTGTGTAATCTAAGTCTTGTCCTAAAAATGTAACAATGGCTATTTATGAATCAAGTATTATAGTTCAGTTCAGTCGCTCAATCGTGTCCGACTCTTTGCGACCCCATGAATCGCAGCACGCCAGGCCTCCCTGTCCATCACAAACTCCCAGAGTTTACTCAAACTCACGGCCCATCGAGTCAGTGATGCCATCCAGCCATCTCATCCTCTGTTGTCCCCTTCTCCTCCTGCCCCCAATCCCTCCCAGCATCAAGGTCTTTTCCAATGAGTATTATAGTACCAGGTGTTATATTTTTGTTAAATTTTGTAAGTTTTTAAAGTCACGTGGCATTTTTAGAAGAAACATTCCTATAAACATAAATGAACATCTAAGCTCTTTATTTTCTTGGACTCCAAAATCACTGCAGATGGTGACTGCAGCCATGAAATTAAAAGATGCTTACTCTTTGGAAGAAAAGCTATGATCAACCTAGACAGCACATTAAAAAGCAGAGACATTACTTTGCCATTGTCCATCTAGTCAAGGCTATGGTTTTTCCAGTAGTCATGTATGGATGTGAAAGTTGAACCATAAAGAAAGCTGAGTGCTGGAGGATTGATACTTTTGAACTGTGGTGTTGGAGAGGACTCTTGAGAGTCCCTTGGACTGCAAGGAGATCCAACCAGTCCATCCTAAAGGAAATCAGTCCTGAATATTCATTGGAAGGACTGATGCTGAAGCTGAAACTTCAATACTTCGGCCACCTGATGTGAAGAACTGACTCACTGGATGCTGGGAAAGATTGAAGGCAGGATGAGAAGGGGATGACAGATGATGAGATGGTTGGATGGCATCATTTACTCAATGGACATGAGTTTGAGTAAACTCTGGAAGTTGGTGATGGACAGGGAAGCCTGGCGTGCTGCAGTCCATGGGGTCACAAAGAGTCAGACATAACTGAGTGACTGAACTGAACTGAACTGATAATTATACTACACTACTGTGATCTATATTCATTATACTGTTAATTAGACCTCTATGGCTTATTTGTGCCTTGATACTAGTTTGTACCCTTCAACACCTTCACTCTTATCTCTGCCCATCCCCTAGTAACCATTTTATTATTTTTTTATAGGTTTCACTTTTTTAGATTCCACATATAATGGCATCATACAGTACTTCTCTTTCTCTGTCTGACTTTCTCTCTTAGCATTGAAAAAAGTGAAAGTGTTAGTCACTTAGTCATGTCCTACTGTTTGTGACCCCATGGACTGTAGCCTGCCAGGCTCCTCTATCCATGGAATTCTCCAGGTAAGAATACTGGAGTGAGGAGCCATTCCCTTCTCCAGGGAATCTTCCCAACCCAGGAATTGAACCCAGGTCTCTTGTGCTGCAGGCAGATTCTTTACCATCTGAGCCACCAGGGAAGCCCCTCCCTAAGCACTGAAAGTGAAAGTCATTCAGTCGTGTCTGACTCTCTGTGACCCCATAGACTATACAGTCCATGGAATTCTCCAGGCCAGAATACTGGAGTGGGTAGCCATCCCCATCTCCAGGGGATCTTCCCGACCCAGGGATCAAACCCAGGTCTCCCCCACTGTGGGCCGATTCTTTACCAGTTGAGCAACCAGGCAAGCCCCAAAATACTGGAGTGGATAGCCTGCCCCTTCTCCAGGGGATCTTCCTGACCTGGGAATTGAACCAGGGTCTCCTGCATTGCAGGTGGATTCTTTAGCAGCTGAGCTACCAGGAAGCACCTTAGCATTCTGTTGTAGCAAATAGAAGGCTATCTTCCCTTCTCATGGCTGAATTGTGCGTGAATACCACTTTATCTGTTCCTCCATTGATGGTCTTCTTGGTTGTCTCCATATCTTGACTATTGTGAGTAATGCTGTGATAAACATAAGGGTGCATATATTTTGTCAAAAACTTCTTTTTTTCTGGTCAGGGAAGAAAAGGAAATTTATTAAAAGGGAAATGAGAGGGTGACTCACCCTTGAGAAGAACCAGGATCCTCCCTTTTTGATGGGGTCCTTTTTATACCCTGCAAATGGAAGATTTTCTGAGGGCGTGATTTTTTAATTTAATTATTTTAATGTGTCCTTGAATTTGTTTTGCTAACATTTGGTTGAGAATTTTTGCATCTATGTTCGTCAGAGATAATAATTTAATTATTGAATTTTCTTTTCCTGTAATATCCTTGACAGATGTTATCTCTTCCTATGCTCTGATTTCATCACCAAGTTGTAGCATCTATGAAAAAGTGAAAGCGTTAGTCTCTCGGTTGTGTCCAGCTCTTTGTGACCTCATGGACTGTAGCCTGCCAGGCTCTTCTGTCCATGGGATTCTCCAGGCAAGAATATCGGAGCTGGTTGCCATTTCCTTCTCCAGTCTCAACCCACGGATTGAACCTGGTTCTCCCTCCTTGTAGGCAGATTCTTTACTGCCTCAGCCACAAAGGCATTATTTTTAATGCTCTTCTCCTTTAACACTTACAGTTAAGAACTTAACATACTATTCTAACATAATTTGCGGCATTCTGTTTCTTATCTTAATCAAAGTTTTGTATACTTTGACCTTTTTGTTTCAGCCTGAAGAGTTCCTTTCACCATTCCTTGTAAGGCAGGACTACAGGGGTGGTGAATTCTCTCAGCTTTACTGTGTCTGGGAAAGGCTTTATTTCTCCTTCATTCTGAAGAATAACCTTACCGGACAGGGTGTCTTGGATGGAAGGTTTTAGTGTGTCCTTTTTTTTTTCCTGGATGCCTTGAAAATTGTTTATTTATGATTGATTTTTGACTTTTGACAGTTTCATTAAAGTATGTCTTGGACGAGGACTTTTTGTGGCGAGATAATAAGGTATTCTGATAGCTTCCTGGATTTGTATACTGAGTTGTACCCTAGGTTTGGTAATTTCTCAACTATTATTTCTTTAAGCAAACTCTGCTTTTTCTCCCCTTTCTTCTCTTTCTGGGATAAACATTATTCTTATGTTGGCCTTTCCAGTGGAATCAGATGGTTCTCTTAGGGTACACTTTTTATTTATTTATTTTTTTCCATTTATTTTTATTAGTTGGAGGCTAATTTCTTTACAATATTGTAGTGGTTTTTGTCATACATTGACATGAATCAGCCGTGGATTTACATGTATTCCCCATCCCAATCCCCCCTCCCTAGGGTACACTTTTTAAAAACCACAGTTCTCTTTCCTCTTCCATCTGAATTATTTCTATATTTCTATCTTTAAGCTTGCTACTTCTCTCTGATCTATTTCTAATGCCTTGTAATGCACTCTTTATCTCATTTATTGAGTTCCTCAGCTCTAGAAATCTGATTCCTTTTTAGAATTTTAATCTCTTTGGTAAAGTATTCCTTCTGCTTGTTATTTTTACTTCTGATATCACTGAATTGCCTTTATGAGTTTTCTTGTAGTTCATTGAATTACATCATAGCAGCATTTAACATACTTTATAAGTTAGATCACAATATTCCATACCTTTGGGTTTGGTTGCTGGAAAATTGACATTTTCTCTTTTGTGATATTGTATTACCATGATTCCCTAAGTTAAAAAGTGAACATCTTTTTTTATTTAGGTAAGACTCTTTAATCCTAAGAATTCAATAGGTTGGTAGTTAGGAGATTTCCTTTTGTTTTCCAGAAGGAGGTGTTATGGCACACATTTTTGGTTTATCTTAACCAGAGATGATGCTGTGAAAGTGTTGCACTCAATTTGCCAGCAAATTTGGAAAACTCAGCAGTGGCCACAGGACTGGAAAAGGTCAGTTTTCATTCCAATCCCAAAAAAGGCAATGCCACAGAATATTCAAACTACCTCACAGTTGCTCTCATTTCACATACTAGTAAGGTTATGCTTAAAATACTTCAAGTTAGGCTTCAGCAGTTCTTGAACTGAGAACTTCCAGAGGTACAAGCTTGAGTCTGGAAGAGGCAGAGAGACCAGAGATCAAGTTGCCAACATTTGTTGGATTGTGGAAAAAGCAAGAAAATTCCAGAAAAACACCTATTTCTGCTTTATTGACTACAGTAAAGCCTTTGACTGTGTAGATCACAACAAACTGGAAAATACTTAAATATATGGGAGTACTAGACCACCTTATCTGTCTTGTGGGAAACCTGTATGCAGGTCAAGAAGCAACAGTTAGAACTGGACCTGAAACAACAGACTGATTCAAAATTGGGAAAGGAGTACATCAAGGCTGTATATTGTCAGCCTGTTTATTTAACTTCTATGCAGAGTACATCATGTGAAATGCTGGGCTGGATGAATCACAACCAAAGTTAACCAGCAGTTTCTAAGATTGGGAATTCACACAGTTAAGAAAACAACAACAAAAG
This sequence comes from Cervus canadensis, assembly GCF_019320065.1. Classification (NCBI taxonomy): domain Eukaryota; kingdom Metazoa; phylum Chordata; class Mammalia; order Artiodactyla; family Cervidae; genus Cervus; species Cervus canadensis. The sequence continues at coordinate 7,991,517 of NC_057399.1, read as the reverse complement.
GAAGTTTGCTGGGAAAAATAGCAACGACCTCAGATATGCAGATGATCCTACTCTAATGGCAGAAAGTGAAGAGGAACTGAAGAGCCTCTTGATGAAGATGAAAGAGGAGAGTGAAAAAACTGGCTTGAAACTCAACATTCAAAAAACTAAGATCATGGAATCCTGTCCTATCATTCATGGCAAATCGAAGGGGAAAAAGTGGAAGAAGTGATAGATTGTGTTTTCTTGGGCTCCACAATCACTGTGGACAGTGACTGCAGCCATGAAATTAAAAGACACTTGCTCCTCGGAAGGAAAGGTATGACAAACCTAGACAGTGTATTAAAAGTCAGAGTCATCACTTTGCTGACAAAGATCCATCACTTTGCTGACAAAGGTCCATATAGTCAGAACTTTGGTTTTCCAGTAATTATGTACAGATGTGAGAGTTGGATCATAAAGAAGGCTGAGTGCTGAAGAATTGAAGCTTTCGAATTGTGGTGCTGGAGAAAACTCTTGAGAGTCTCTTGGACAACAGGGAGATCAAACCAGTCAATCCCAAAGGAAATCAACTCTGAGTAGTCACTGGAAGGACTGATACCGAAGCTGAAGCTCCAGCACTTTGGCCACCTAAGGCAAAGAGCTGGTTCATTGGAAAAGACCCTGAGGCCAGGAAAGATTGAAGGCAAAAGAAATGGTTAAATAGCATCACAGACTCAATGGACGTGAATCTGAGCAAACTCTGAGAGGCAGTGGAGGGCGGAGGAGCCTGGCGTGCTGCAGTCCCCAGGGTCACAAAGAGTCAGACACAAGTGAGCGACTTAACAACAACCACCAAAGTGAACCAGCAGCTTCTAGGATTAGGAATTCACACAGTTAAAAAAAAACAACAACAATAAAAGCAAAGCATGGTGGCAAATGGGGAGTGAGAGAGATTGAATAGTTAGCACAGGGCTTTGTGAATGCCCGTGTTCCGGTAGAGATAGCCTCAATTTGAGGGGAGCCCCAGATCCCCTCTTGCTTCCAAGGGCAGACAGCCGGAGGAACTTTCCTTCAGTTGTCTATTCACTAAGCTTTCTTTCTGCATTCACTGGAGTCTTTCCTTACAGAGAGCTACTGGTCCCTCCAGCTGGGATACATGTGGCCGGGCAGCTCCCGCTTACTGCCTTCACCCTCCGTCTCTTCCGGCAGAAAGGCTGTCCTCGCTCTGTGCCGGAAGAGCCCCCTCCTTTCCTCCTGTGACCACCGCCTGCCCCAGCTCCTCTGCTGCTTCCCCCACTCAGCGGCCTACTCCACGGTCCGGGCCACCCTCTTTGGGGGCACAGATGGACGAGCTCTTGGCTGTCCATGCATGGTGTGCAAAGGTCCTTTCCCCCCTGGTTATGGATGTCCTATTCATTGTAAATCAAAGGAGAGAGGAAAAAATAAAAAAGGAATGATTCCGTATCAGTGCCACGGTACTGTTGTTCTTGTTTAGCTGCTAAGTCGTGTTCGACTCTTTGGCAACCCTGTGGACTGTAGCTTCCAGGCTCCTCTGTCCAGGGATTTTCTAGTCAAGAATACTGTAGTGGGTTGCCATTTCCTTCTCCAATGATTCTGACATCACTTCAGAATTGCATATTTTATTGCTCTGTGACTATTTCAATAATTTGAATAAAGTTTGAGAAATATGAGACTTGGCTCCTTAAGTGGACATTTCAGGTTTCTATGCAAGCAAGGAAGTTCTCCAGTTAATGAGCTATGGGTAGTCAACATCTTTTTAAACTACATATTTAACATAATGTCAATACTAATGTGAGTCGACAGCTGAGTTTCCCAAGTGCAGCCTTCTAGACAGTGTCTTGATAGGGTTTCAGATTTCTGAATGTGTGTCTTTTACACTGGCCCAGTCTCCAGTTCTAGTTTAATAACCACAAAACACAATATAGATGCCAGGGCTACTCATGTGAATACTGCAGTATAATCCTGGTGGTCACGCTGATGGTCTTTTCAGGAACCATTGAGGTTTTCATCCACTGCAGAGACTTCCCAGCTTCGGCCCCCAAGCAGTGTACATGCCCTTCTCTGAAGAACAGAGTGTATTTGCCTTAAGTACACAAGTATCATAAATTGTATCTCAAATACTCTGGTTTGGTGGAACTCAAATGAAATCCCCTCACAAATCAGAATCTCAGGGGCAGAAGTGGGGAATTATCCCTTGGGCAGTTTCAGTGTCTGAAAAACTACTCTGTTTCTCCCGTGAATTTTATTGCACAGAATTTTATAATCTTGATAAATATAGAGATGTGACTTCTAATGCAGATATGTTCTAATCTTTCCATTTGTGAATTCTTTCTGAAAAATATCCGAGTGTGGTGGACTGTTAAATTTCGACATGCCCTATTTAAGCAGGAACAAGAATGTCTTCTGAAATAAATGCTTTGTTGGCAGTCCCTTCCTATTAGTTAGATCTCACTTCTCAATCTATATTTTCCTGGGTCCCACTGTCACACACCTGCCCCACCTCCATGGACATTAAGGCCGCATGAATTTTCTGTTAGGATGAGCTTGGTTGTTTCAATGTTTTAAGCTCAATATATGTCAGGATTGAAATATAATTTAGATATGGAGATATAAGAAAGTTCTCTCAGACTTGTGATCAATTTAATTCAGCAAACATTTATCAAATGCCTACCATGTACCAGGCATTGTGATAGAAGCTGAAGAAATAAAGATAATTTTTTTTTTAAATTGCCGATCTTGTACGAGAAACAGGTTGATTCATTAAACTGGTACCAGTTGTAATTTTAGAACCACTCCCATCATTGGGAATCTGTTCTTTTTGTCGAATATAACTTTTCAGTGGCCATGGGTGAATAATAATTGAGATAATTAAAATTGACCTTTCACACAGGTTTGAATCTTTGGCTGCTTAGGGTGCTGAAGAGGAAAATCCATGAAAACTGGAGCCATTCTCTCTCCAGGTGTCTGATTCATCTGAGGGTTGATAGAGTCACACCATCTTGCATAATTCTAAAACCATGAAGGGATATACTGGATTCTTTCGGTTGCCAGGCTAAGAGCAAGAACTAAGTTTTATAAAAAGGCTCCTGGATATATAACACAAGAAAAAAAAAAAAAAAAAAAGCAATGGAAATGTTATCTCTTTTCTCAGTGAGTTATTTAAATATAGTCTTTCTTTTTAAATTAAATTAAATTTTAATTGGAGGATAATTGCTTTACAATAGTGTTGACATTTTGCCATATAGCAGCATGAATCAGCCTAGATATAAATATGTTCTCTTCCTCTTGAACTGCCCACGCACTTGAAGGATGAATGGATAAGGAAGCTGTGGTGTATGCACACAATGGAACATTAGCCATAAAAAGGAACACGTTTGACTCAGTCCTAATGAGGTGGATGAACCTGGAGCCTGTTATACGAGTGAAATAAGTCAGAAAGAGAAAGACAAATATAACATATCAGTGCACATATACGGAATCCAGAGGGATGGCGCTAACGGACTGCAGAGCCGCCGTGGCGACGGAAACACGAACAGGCTTGCGGGAGAAGGAGCGGGTGGGCCACATAGGTCAATCGTAACTTTTATTTTTAAGTGAATCCTCAGGGTTTTTGATAAAGAGAAAGCTCCCCTGTCCTTTTAAAAAAACAAACTTTATTTTTTAGAGCAATTTTAGGCTTATGTAAAATTGAACAGAAAGTACAGAGATTTCCCCAATAGCGCCTTCCCTCACACAGGCTTAGCCCCTCTGTTATCGGCGTCCTTCTCAGAGTGGTACATTTTTTACAATTGATGGACCTACATTAACACGTGATAATCTCCCCAAGTCCATACTTTATGGTTTATTCTTATTGTTGTACATTCTGTGGAACAAATGTATAATTTCATGTATCCAGTGTTACATTATTGTACAGAATAGTTTTACTGCTCTAAAAAAGGTCCCTCATGCTCCCATTCATTTCTCTTCCCGTCTAAACACTGGCAGCCGCTCATCATTTTAGTGGCTCCATACTGCTGGTTTTTCTAGGATATCATGTAGCTAAACTCTAACATTTCTCATGCTTTTAAGGCTGGTTTCTTTCACTTAGTAATATGTATTTAAGTTTCTCCTGTGTCCTTTCGTGGATTGATGGATCATTTCTTTCTGTTACTGATATTTCACTGTATGGATGTACTACAGTATGTTTATCCATTCCCTACTAAACGATGTCTTGGTTACTTCCAAATGTTAGAGATGAGTGGCTAAAGCTGCTATAAACATTTTTGTGCATGTTTTAGTGTAGACATGAGTGTTCAACCATTTTGAGTAAATACCAAGGAGGAGGTTTTACATTGCATGGTAGGAATATGTTGAGTATTGTAAAAACTTGGCCAGATGGTCTTCCAGAAAGGCTGCCCATTTTGCGTCCCCCCAGCAATAAATGAGAGTTTCTATTTCTCTACATCCTCACCAGCGTTTGGTGTCATTCATGTTCCAGATTTTGACCATTTTCGTAGGAGTGCAGTGGTATCTTATTGTTGTTTTAATTTGCATTTCTCTGAAGACACATCACATGGAGCATCTTTTCATACGCTTCTTTGTCATCTGTATGTGTTCTTTGGTGAAAAGTCTGTTAAAGTCACCTTTGGACCATTTTTAAATGGATTTGTTTGTTTTCTTATTGTTGAGTTTGAGTTCTTTGCATAATTTGGATAACAGTCCTTTGTCAGATGTGTCTTTTGCAAATATTTTCTCCCATCTTTTGGCTTGTGTTTTATTTCTGTTGACAGTGTCTTCTGCAGAGCAGGCATTTTTAATTTTAATAGAGTCCATCTTATCAATTTTTTTTTCATGGATTGTGCCTTTGTATTTGCAAAATCTTTGCAGAACACACTTTCATCTAGATTTTCTCCTATGTTACCTTCAAGGAGTTTTATAGCTTTGTGCTTTATAGTTATATCTGTGATCTCTTTTGAATTAATTTTTTAAAGGAGAAAAGTCTGTGTCTGGATTCATGTTTTTGCTTATGGAAGTCCATTTGTTCCAGTACCATTTGTTGAAAGGACTATCTTTACTCTGTTGTGCTGCCTTTGCTCCTTTGGCAAAGGTCCATTGATTATATTTCTCTAGATCTACTTCTGGGCTATTCTGTTTCTATTTGTCAGTTCTTTTGCCAATATCCTGTCTTGACTGCTGTAACTTGATGGTACGTCTTAAAATCAGGTAGTGTCATTCATACAACTTCTTCATGTTCTTCTTTAATATTGTGTTGACTATTCTGTGTCTTTTGCCTCATCACGCAAAGTTTAGAATAGATTTGGTGATATCCACAAAATAATTTGCTAGAATTTTGACTGAGATTGCCTTGAATCTATGATCAAATTGGAAAAAATTGAAATCTTAACAATACTGAGTATTATTGTCCATGAACACAGAGTATCTCTCCATTTATTGATGTTTAGCTTTTCTTTGATTTCATTCATCAGAGGCTTATAGTTTTTGTCAAACTGTGTTGCTCTTTTAGTCATTCAGTCATGTGTGACTGTTTGTGACTTCATGGACTGTAGCCAGCCAGGCTTCTCTGTCCATGGAATTCCGCAGGCAAGAATACTGGAGCGGGTAGCTATTTCGTTTTCCAGGGGACTTCATGACCCAGGGGTTGAACCCAGGTCTTCTGCATTGCAGCTGGATTTTTACCATCTGAGCCACTAGGGAAGCCCTTCATCAAATAGATCTAATATATATTTTGATAGATTTATACCTGAGTATTTTTATTTTTAGGTGCTAATATAAATGGCAATAAAAAGTTCATGATCTGAGCCACAGTCAGCTCCTGGTCTTGTTTTTGCTAACTGTATAGAGCTTCTCCATCTTTGGCTGCAAAGAATATCATCAGTCTGATTTCAGTGTTGACCATCTGGTGATGTCCATGTGTAGTCTTCTCTTGTGTTGTTGGAAGAGGGTGTTTGCTATGACCAGTGCATTCTCTTGGCAAAACTCTATTAGCCTTTGCCCTGCTTCATTCTGTACTCCAAGGCCAAATTTGCCTGTTACTCCAGGTGTTTCTTGACTTCCTACTTTTGCATTCCAGTCCCCTATAGTGAAAAGGACATCTTTTTTGGGTTTTAGTTCTAAAAGGTCTTGTAGATCTTCATAGAACCATTCAACTTCAGCTTCTTCAGCATTACTGGTCAGGGCATAGACTTGGATTACCGTGATATTCAATGGTTTGCCTTGGAAATGAACAGAGATCATTGTGTCATTTTTGAGATTCATTCCAAGTACTGCATTCAGACTCTTTTGTTGACTATGATGGCTACTTCATTTCTTCTAAGGGATTCTTGCCCACAGTAGTAGATATAATGGTCATCTGAGTTAAATTCACCCATTCCAGTCCATTTTAGTTCAGTGATTCCTAAAATGTCGACGTTCACTCTTACCATCTCCTGTTTGACCACTTCCAATTTGCCTTGATTCATAGACCTAACATTCCAGGTTCCTATGCATTATTGCTCTTTACAGCATCAGACCTTGCTTCTGTCACCAGTCACATCCACAACTGGGTGTTGTCTTTTCTTTGACTCTGTCTCTTCATTCTTTCTGGAGTTATTTCTCTACTGATCTCCAGTAGCATATTTGGCACCTAATGACCTGGGGAGTTCATTTTTCAGTGTCCTATCTTTTTGCCTTTTCAACCTGTTCATGGGGTTCTCAAGGCACGAATATTGAAGTGGTTTGCCATTCCCTTCTCCAGTGGACCACATTCTGTCAGACCTCTCCACTGTGACCCGTCCGTCTTGGGTGGCCCTACACGGCATGGCTTAGTTTCACTGAGTTAGACAAGGCTGTGGTCCGTGTGATCAGATTGGTTAGTTTTCTGGGATTGTGGCTTCAGTCTGTCTGCCCTCTGATGCCCTCTCTCAGCGCCTACTGTCTTACTGGGGTTTCTCTTACCTTGGACGTGGGGTCTCTCTTCACGGCGGCTCCAGCAAAGCGCAGCCGCTGCTCCATACATTGGTCGTGGGGTATCACATCTCTGCCACTCTGCCACTCGCAGCTCCAACTCCTTATTGCCAAATTCAGACTTAAATTGAAGAAAGTAGGGAAAGCCACTAGACCATTCAGGTATGACCTAAATCAAATCCCTTATGATTATACAGTGGAAGTGAGAAATAGATTTAAGGGGCTAGATCTGATAGACAGAGTGCCTGATGAACTATGGACAGAGGTTCATGACATTGTACAGGAGACAGGAATCAAGTCCATCTCCAAGAAAAAGAAATGCAAAAAAGCAAAATGACTGTCTGAGGAGGCCTTACAAATAGCTGTGAAAAGAAGAGAAGCAAAAAGCAAAGGAGAAAAGGAAAGATATATCCATTTGAATGCAGAGTTTCAAAGAATAGCAAAGAGAGAAAAGAAAGCCTCCCTCAGCAATCAATGCAAAGAAATAGAGGGAAAAAATAGAATGGAAAAGATGAGAGATCTCGTCGAGAAAATTAGAGATACCAAGGGGAATATTTCTTGCAAAGATGAGCTCAATAAAGGACAGAAATGGTAAGGACCTAACAGAAGCAGAAGATATTAAGAAGAAGTGGCAAGAATACACAGAAGAACTGTACAAAAAAGATCTTCATGATGCAGGTAATCACGATGGTGTGATGACGCACCTAGAGCCAGACATCCTGGAATGTGAAGTCATGTGGGCCTTAGAAAGCATCACTATGAACAAAGCTAGTGGATGTGATGGAATTCCAGTTGAGCTATTTCAAATCCTGAAAGATGATGCTGTGAAAATGCTGCACTCAATATGTCACAATGTCAAAGAATGCTGAAACCACCACACAATTGCACTCATCTCACACACTAGTAAAGTAATGCTCAAAATTCTCCAAGCCAGGCTATAACAATATGTGAACCATGAACTTCCAGATGTTCAAGCTGGATTTAGAAAAGTTAGAGGAACCAGAGATCAAATTGCCAACATCTTCTGGATCATCGAAAAAGCAAGAGAGTTCCAAAAAAAATCTACATCTGCTTTATTGACTATGCCAAAGCCTTTGACTGTGTGGATCACAATAAACTGTGGAAAATTCTGAAAGAGATGGGAATACCAGATCACCTGACCTGCCTCTTGAGAAACCTGTATGCAGGTCAGGAAGCAACAGTTAGAACTGGACATGGAACGACAGACTAGTTCCAAACAGGAAAAGGAGTACATCAAGTTTGTATATTGTCACCCTGCTTATTTAACTTACATGCAGAGTACATCATGAGAAACACTGGGCTGGATGAAGCACAAGCTGGAATCAAGATTGCCAGGAGAAATATCAATAACCTCAGATATGCAGATGACACCATCCTTATGGCAGAAAGTGAAAAAGAACTAAAGAGCCTCTTGATGAAAGTGAAAGAGGAGAGTGAATAAGTTGGCTTAAAACAACACTCAGAAAACTAAGATCATGGCTTCTGGTCCCATCACTTCATGGGAAATAGATGGGGAACAATGGAAACAGTGAGAGACTTTATTTTTTTGTGCTCCAAAATCACTGCAGATGGTGACTGCAGCCATGAAATTAAAAGATGCCTACTCCTTGGAAAGAAGGCTATGACCAGCCTAGACAGTATATTAAAAATCAGAGACATTACTTTGCCAACAAAGGTCTGTCCAATCAAGGCTATGGTTTTTCCAGTAGTCATGTATGGATGTGAGAGTTGGAGTATAAAGAAATCTGAGTGCCGAAGAATTGATGCTTTTGAACTGTGGTGTTGGAGAAGATTCTTGAGAGTCCCTTGGACTGCAAGGAGATCCAGCCAGTCCATCCTAAAGGAGGTCTGTACTGGGTGTTCATTGGAAGGACTGATGCTGAAATAGAAACTCCAATACTTTGGCCACCTGATGTGAAGAGCTGACTCATTGGAAAAGACCCTGATGCTGGGAAAGATTGAGGACAGGAGGAGAAGGGGACAACAGAGGATGAGATGGTTGGATGGCATCACTGACTCAATGGACATGAGTTTGAGTAGGTTCCAGGAGTTGGTGATGGACAGGGAGGCCTGGTGTGCTTCAGTCCATGGGGTCACAAAGATTTGGACACGTCTGGGTGACTGAACTGAACTGAACTGATAAGCAAGAGTCTTCATTAAAGAAAGGAGTGTTTATGACTTGATGAAATGATTATGATGCAAAATTGGGGAGGGAAAGAGTATTTATTTGTAATTGAAGGACCGACACTGAAGCTGAATCTCCAATACTTTGGGCCACCTGATGCGAAGAGCTTACTCATTAGAAAAGACCCTGATGCTGGGAAAGGTTGGAAGCAGGAGGAGAAGGGTGAGGCAGAGGATGAGATGGTTGGATGGCATCACTGACTCAATGGACATGAGTCTGAGCAAGCTCCAGGAGATGGTGAAGTGCAGGGCAGTCTGTTTTGCTGTAGTCCATGGGATCGCAGAGTCAGACACGACTGAGGAACTGAACAACAAAGAAGTAAAAATAAAAGTGCTTATCTTTGGACTCTTCTAATGGCTAGGCATAATACATATGCATGTGTGAATTAAATAAATTAACCAGGAACATGATCTAATGCTCCCTTTCTGACTTTGTTCTGGCAAAGATATAAATTTGTTCTACTATTAGAAAAGCAAAAGTGCTAGTTGCTCAGTTGTGTCTGACTTTTTGTGATCCCATGAGCTGTAGCCCACCATGCTCCTCTGTGGAATTCTCCAGGCAAGAATACTGGAGTGGGTGACCATTCCGTTCTCCAGAGGATCTTCCCAGCCCAGAGGAGGAACCCAGGTCTTCTGCACTGCAAGCACAATCTTTACTGTCTGAGCCACCAAGAATGCTCTACTATTAGAATGCATAACTCATTTGGAAAAAGCAAGAAATTAGAAATCTCCTCTGTTGTCCTCCACCCTATTTCCCATCAGAGTGAGCATTGAGGGTCATGAAGTTAAACAATTGGATCTAGTGTAGTTATGCAAGCTCATGGCATGCAGAGAGGTGCCAAAAGGCAAACCCACATTGGGTAGCTGCAGATATGAGCACACTGGGCCCTGCTGCAGCACATATTTTTGGGAGCAAGTGAGGGTGGTGGCAAATGAACTGAAGCTGGGAAATTATGCAAGGGTCCCTAGAGTGTCCTGCGTGCCAGTCTTATAAGCTTAGAATGTCCTGTGGATTCCAAGGGGTCATCACCTCCTCTGCCCTGTGTGTGTAGCTGAGGGCGAGAAATTGGCCGGTGCCCCCAGAACAGTTGGCTACGTCCAGAATTGGAGTCCAAAGTAGTGAAGACATGGGTTGGGAATCTGCATGAAACTGGAACCCCAGTTATGTGGATTAAGCACACCACACTGTCTTTTTCATTCCAGGGAGTATTCCTGGTTATTACAAAGTAGTCATTTATGAGTGGTTATTATGAAGAGAAATAAACTTACTTTTAGCCTATTTAACTGTAATATTATCTATTTTCACTTGTTAATTCTTATAAGTTTATTACTTGTACTCACTGCTTTTTCCTGCCTACATGGTGAATAGTTGTACTTATCAATTGTTTTGCTATCTCATTTGTTAAAAACAATTGTTTATGAATAATTCTTGTAGCTTTGAAGCATTTCAGGATTCATCCTTATTGGGGGATAGAAACAGTATTTATCAGAATATTGATAAGAGTGATATTCAGTGGAAATCAAATATTTTTTAATGATTCCAGAAAAAAATTAAATTGGGTCTTTACAACTTTGTCTCTAGGAATTATAGCATAAAATATAGACATTTCAAATAGAAAACAATAGTTAGGGAGATATTGGATGGCATCTGAGCCTTCACACTGCTTGAATATAACTTACTTGGAAACACAGTGGATGCACGGAAAGCATGTACAGAGTTGCTCTTCTGTGTAGTGGGACATGGTCATGTTTTTTGATCATGTGCATTCTCAGATTTGACTGTGTGAAATGGAATTGGAACAATTAGGGTTGTAAAGAAAGCTATTACTTTTAAACTTATTTCTCAAAAACAAATATTGCATTACAAAGTGATTATATCTCACTCTTTTTTAAAAAGACTAAGATCCATGTGATTTCTTTTGAAGAAATAATAAAAAATGAAAATGTGACTTGGAACTCTGAATGCTGCCTTCTATATCTCTCTATGGAGAAAATATGCTTATAGACTATTTTGAAGAAGTTTATTTGGTGACTTGTGTTACCATACTGAAAGTGATAAAAGCAAATACTTTAGTCCTCATAGAAACTCTGTTGTTCTATGATTTCCTTTTTCCCAGTTGTGTGATTCAGTTGTGTAACATCTTCATTGTACAAATGATATAACTGAAGCTTAGGGAAGGCCACTGACATCCCAAGAGTAGGCAGCTTGGTAAATGCCAAACCCATACCCCATCTGGCTCCAGAATCCACACTTGGTCCTCAGTAAGTTTTCAATCCAGTAAGGAGAGATCCCAAAATGGTGAGATGAGAAAGACGTGCCTAAGTGGGGAGCATCTTGCCAGACTTAGAAAGAAAGCTGTGCTGGGGTGAGGTGGAAGCTGGGAAAGGAGCAGGCTTGCCGAGGTAAGAAGTTGATGGAAATAATCCTCACTTCCCTCAAACAGCTTTGTGACTTTGAGGAGTTTGCTTAGACCTCAGGAACCCCTTTATTTAAAGGGGGAAATGATACAGGCTCCATCTCAACAGGCTGTCCCCCCTGAGAAACTGTCATGCTAACATTTGAGTTAGCAGAGCTGACTATGGATTGTGGATGGTCCCCAACTTCTGGAATTTTCTGAAAAATGTACCGGTAATAATAATGTCCCGGTAATATCTCAACAGCTTTGTACCTATAAGGCACACACTCACTCTGGGGGATTCTTTGCTCTTCTTTGTGCTGTGGATCCTTTCTGGCACTTTGCTGAAGCTGTGACCTCTTTTCAGAGCAATGCTTGTAAATGTGTAAAATGTATACATCTGGTTACACAGCAAATAGTTATATTGAGATGCTGATATCAATCTATTAGAAATTATAATATATCTTCTTAATTATTAGAGCATTAAATAAAAAGATCTAGTGATTTTAATAAATACTGTTATTTTGAAGTAAGGAAGACCATAAACAATATTTCTAGGTATCTGTAACTTATGTTGGTAACAAATGCATAGCTAGTGAATACAGTCTAGTGAATACTAGACTAGTGAATACAGTCTCTTTGTCTACATTTGTGATCGAAGAATATGCTAAAATTTAGCTAGAGGTTAGTGAAAATAAAGATGCAACTTTTTCTATTCATTTTAACAGACCTGCTATATCTATACTATATATCTATATATACTATATATGTATACTGCATGTTCTTAAGAACCCTTGAACTGTGTGGTTCAGTGTTTCAGGTTTTATGAAAAACCCTCCTGGGCTTTTGATTGAACTTCTAATGAATCTTCAGTTCAAACGAGGGAAAACTGATACCTTAGAAATGCTGTCTTCCTGTTTGCGATCACTGTAGTCTGAACTTCTGCAGTTATTCTTTAATGTCTTTCAGTACAATTTTTATCATAATCTCCATAAATGTCCTGAAAACTCTGTAACATTCATTCTTAGGTATTTTATATGTTTTGTTACCATTTGCTATTCTATTTAATTTATTTTCTAACTATGAATAAGTTTAGAAATGTAATCAGCTTTTATATAAGGAACTATGAAGCTAGCCAATGACTTTCAGAATTTCAGCCTATACAATATCTGGAAATGATAACAGTTCCTTTTTTCCCGCCAATTTTGTGCTTTTATTTTTTAAATTTTCTTTTACATACTAATAGGACTTTTAGTGCAGTGTTCATTAGAAACTGGTTAAGGTGTTCTCTCTGACTTTCAAGGAAGCACTTTTAATGTTTTCCCATTGAGGAGTATTGTGCTGGAGCCAATTTTTAGCAGCTATCAAGACCTAATCATTAATTTTCAGTGAATTTTGTATGAAAATACAATCATTATAAATTAAATTACTTATTAATTTAGTAATTAATTAAATTAGCATAATAAAGTAAATCATATAAAAACAAAGTAATACATTCTGAAATTTTGACACTTCCTACTTTATTTTATGGCATCTTCAGTTTAGTTCAGTTCAGTCACTCAGTCATCTCCAAACTTTGTGACCCCGTGGACTGCAGCACGCCAGGCCTCCCTGTCCATCACCAACTCCTGGAGCTTACTCAAACTCATGTCCATTGAGTCAGTGATGTCATCCAACAGTCTCATCCCCGGTCATCCCCTTCTCACCCCACCTTCATCTTTCCCAACATCAGGGTCTTTTCAAATGAGTCAGTTCTTCCAATGAGGTGGCCAAAGTACTGGAGTTTCAGCTTCAGCATCAGTCCTTCCAATGAACACCAGGATGATCTCCTTCAGGAATGGAACTGGTTGGATCTCCTTGCAGTCCAAGGGACTCTCAAGAGTCTTCTCCAACACCACAGTTCAAAAGCATCAGTTCTTCAACCACTCAGCTTCTTACAGTCCACTCTCACATCATACATGACACTGGAAAAACCATAGCTTGACTGATGGCCTTGGTTGGCAAAGTAATCTCTTGCTTTTTATATGCTCTCTAGGTTGGTCATAGCTTTCCTTCCAAGGAGTAAGTGTTTTTAATTTCATGGCTGCGTCATTCTGCAGTGATTTTGGAGCCCAAAAAAAAGTCTCACTCTTTCCATTTGTTTCCCATCTATTTCCATGAAGTGTGTGGGACCAGTGCCATGATCTTTAGTTTCGAATGTTAGCTTTAAGCTTTTTCACTCTCTCTTTTCCTCAAGAGGCTTTTAGTTTTTTCACTTTCTGCTTTAGGATGGTGTCATTGTATCTGATTAATTATTTCGGCAATCTTGTTCCAGCTTGTGCTTCTCCAGCCCAGTTTCTCATGATGTACTCTGGCATATAAGTTAAATAAGCAGGGTGACATATACAGCCTTAACATACTCATTTCCTATTTGGAACTAGTCTGTTGTTCATGTCGTTCTAACTGTTGCTTCCTGACCTGCATACAGATTTCTCAGGAGGCAGGTCAGGTGATCTGTGTTTCCCATCTCTTTCAGAATTTTCCATAGTTTATTGTGATCCACACAGTTGAAGGCTTTGGCGTAGTCAATAAAGCAGAAATAGATGTTTTTCTGGAACCCTCTTGCTTTTTCGATGATCCAGCGGATATTGGCAATTTGATCTCTGGTTCCTCGGCTTTTTCTAAAACCAGCTTGAACATCTGGAAGTTCACAGTTCATGTATTGCTGAAGCCTGGCTTGGAGAATTTTGAGCATTACTTTACTAGTGTGTGAGATGAGTGCAATTGTGTGGTAGTTTGAGCATTCTTTGGCATGCCTTTCTTAGGGATTGGAATGAAAACTGACCCTTTCCCGTCCTGTGGCCACTACTGTTTTCCAAATTTGCTGGCATATTGAGTGAAGCACTTTCACAGCATCATCTTTCAGGATTTGAAATAGCTCAACTGGAATTCCATCACCTCCACTAGCTTTGTTCGTAGTGATACTTTCTAAGGCCCACTTGACTTCACATTCCAGGATGTCTGGAATGTCTGGCTCTAGGTCAGTGATCACACTATTGTGATTATCTGGGTCGTGAAGATCTTTTTTGTACAGTTCTTCTGTGTATTCTTGCCACCTCTTCTTAATATCTTCTGCTTCTGTTAGGTCCATACCATTTCAGTCCTTTATTGAACCCATCTTTTCCTGAAATGTTCCCTTGATATCTCTAATTTTCTTGAATCTATCTCTAGTCTTTCCCATTCTTTTGTTTTCCTCTATTTCTTTGCATTGATCGCTGAGGAAGGCTTTCTTATCTCTCCTGGCTATTCTTTGTAACTCTGCATTCAAATGGGAATATCTTTCCTTTTCTCCTTTACTTTTCGCTTCTCTTCTTTTCATAGCTATTTGTAAGGCCTCCTCAGACAACCATTTTGCCTTTTTGCATTTCTTTTCCTTGGGGATGGTCTTGATCCCTGTCTCCTGTACACGAACCTCTGTCTATAGTTCATCAGGCTCTCTGTCTATCAGATCTAGTCCCTTAAATCTATTTCTCACTTCCATTGTATAGACAAAAGGGATCTGATTTAGGTCATACCTGAATGGTCTAGTGGTTTTCTTGAGAAACCTGTATGCAGGTCAGGAAGCAATAGTTAGAACTGGACATGGAACAACAGACTGGTTCCAAATAGGAAAAGGAGTACATCAAGGCTGTATATTGTCACCCTGCTTATTTAACTTATATGCAGAGTACATCATGAGAAACACTGGGCTGGAAGAAACACAAGCTGGAATCAAGGTTGCCGGGAGAAATATCAATAACCTCAAATATGCAGATGACACCACCCTTATGGCAGAGAGTGAAGAGGAACTAAAAAGCCTCTTGATGAAAGTGAAAGAGGAGAGTGAAAAAGTTGGCTTAAATCTAAACATTCAGAAAACTAAGATCATGGCATCTGGTCCCATCACCTCATGGGAAATAGATGGGGAGACAGTGGAAACTGTGTCAGACTTCATTTTTTTTTGGGCTCCAAAATCACTGCAGATGGTGATTGCAGCCATGAAATTAAAAGATGCTTACTCCTTGGAAGGAAGGTTATGACCAACCTAGACAGCATATTAAAAAGCAGAGACATTACTTTGCCAACCAAGGTCCATCTAGTCAAGGCTATGGTTTTTCCAGTGGTCATGTATGGATGTGAGAGTTGGACTGTGAAGAAGGCTGAGCACTGAAGAATTGATGCTTTTGAATTGTGGTGTTGGAGCAGACTCTTGAGAGTCCCTTGGACTGCAAGGAGGTCCAACCAGTCCATCCTAAAGGAGATCAGTGCTGGGTGTTCATCGGAAGGACTGATGCTGAAGCTGAAACTCCAATATTTTGGCCACCTCATGCGAAGAGTTGACTCATTGGAAAAGACCCTGATGCTGGGAGGGATCGGGGGCAGAAGGAGAAGGGGGTAACAGAGGATGAGATGGCTGGATGGCATCACCGACTCGATGGGCATGAGTTTGAGTCAACTCCGGGAGTTGGTGATGGACAGGGATGTGTGGCGTGCTGCGATTCATGGGGTCACAAAGAGTCGGACATGACTGAGCGACTGAACTGAACTGAACTGACTTGCCTGAAATATTCCCTTGGTGTCTCTAATTTTCTTGAAGAGATCTCTAGTCTTTCCCATTCTATTGTTTTCCTCTATTTCTTTGCATTGATTACTGAGAAAGGCTTTTTTCTCTTTCCTTGCTATTCTCTGTAACTCTGCATTCAAATGGGTATATCTTTCCTTTTTCCTTTGCTTTTTGCTTCTCTTCTTTTCACAGCTATTTGTAAGGCCTCCTCAGACAGTCATTTTGGTTTTTTTTGCATTTCTTTCTCTTGGGGATGGTCTTGATCCCTGTCTCCTGTATAATGTCATGAGCCTCCATCCATAGTTTATCAGGCACTCTGTCTATCAGATCTAGCCCCTTAAATCTATTTCTCACTTCCACTGTATAATCATAAGGTCACATCTGAATGGTCTAGTGGTTTTCCCTACTTTTTTCTATTTAAGTCTAAATTTGGCAATAAGGAGTTCACAATCTGAGCCACAGTCAGCTCCCAGTCTTGTTTTTGCTAACTGTATAGAGCTTCTCCATCTTTGGCTGCAAAGAATATCATCAGTCTGATTTCAGTGTTGACCATCTGGTGATGTCCATTTGTAGAGTCTTCTTTTGTGTTGTTGGAAGATGGTGTTTGCTACTTTATTTTATGGCATCTTACTGTTATCTAATCTCTTGAGGTTATTTACATACCTTGAATCTGTGTGGTGAAAATGCTATATAATGATGTAATACATGCATTCTCTTTCCAACTTCATGATTAGTGACATCATGTTGATAGCCTTGAATTGGCCACAGTATAAGTATTTACACCAGTGTTTTTGTTGTCTAGTTGCTCAGTCATATCTGACTCCTTTTGACTCCATGGATTGTAACTCCTCTGTCCATGGGATTTGCCAGGCAGAATACTGGAGTGGGTTGCCATTTCCTCCTCCAGGGGATCTTCCTGACCGAGAGATTGAATCCGAGTCTCTTGCTTGGCAGGAGGAACAGTATACACCATAGGTAGGTGACAAATGCTCCCACTCAGCTGATGTTAAAGGTTTACTAATAAACCTCTGACCAAGACTAACGCTTACTGCAGGCTGTAGCGCTTTCCTAGCCTGTTGGTTAAAGGAAAGGAAATTAAGGATATGAAAAAGATGGAGAGTGGGAGGGGAATGAGAAGGGGATGAAAGTAAAAGGGAAGCAAGAAGACAGGAAGGGAAAGACAGAGACGCGTCAATCAATGTGTTAACCAGAATGTGGTGTTTCTCCCCCCAGATAACTGTGATGCTCCTCTGGCGTCCTCCTTGCCCCGGGCTTCCTTCACCAGTTCCTCAGAGCTGTCTAGTAGCCATGGCCCTGGCTTTGCAAGTCTTAATCGCAGGGATGGTGAGTCTGCAACTGTTTGCTTGTTCATCTACTTTTTAGTTTTAGAACAGGTTATAGAGGGGTGACTAATCAAGTGTGCTGGTCAGGAATAACTAAAACAACACATGAAGAGCCAGGGTCCCAGCCGCTGGGGAAAACTCAATAGGCCACTGCATATGTCTGTGAGATGTGAAGCTGCCATAGGATATGGTGGGAAAATGACTTCATCCCCAGACTTGGCCTGGGGAGACCAGGTGAAGGCTGCTACTGAAAATAAAGATCCCATTCCTATTAGTGGGAAAGGAGTTAGTGACTTATTTTTTGGAGAGATATTCATGCACTTTTGCTACTTGAATGTTGTTGAGTAAATTACTTTTCCTGTTGCACAAATATTAATTCAGTGGATTAAATCCGTGAATGCATACATGTAAAGCTCAAAAGTTTTGATATTTTTTTAAGAGATAGATTTTTTAAATGAAAGATTTATTCAGAAAAGTTAAAACTAACTGTCTCATGTAAAAGCACTGCTATAAACTCTGGAGATACGACTAGGGGATTGACCGTGTTTCTCCCTCTTTGAGGTTTCCAAGATTAACTCAAGTCTAGCTTGAGTTTACTGTGTCCTTAAGAATCAAATTCCAAAACCTAGTAAGTGACTGATAAATGGGCAGGGAAAAGTAAGAAAGCAGGTGAAGAAATTCATGGAGCTCATGGTGGGAACGCATGTTCGTTAATTGCCTACCTTCATGATCTTTGCCCAGGAAAAGGCATTTTATGGGCAGATATTTACTCCTCAAAACATCATCCATAATCTAGATTTCAGTGAGATCAATTAAATTATCAAATTACCCGTTTTTGGTCTGATGGTTACTCTAATATCAGCTTATCATATAAACTTTCCAGTGGTTGCCCTAAAATTGTAAAACCTAAATAAGCCATACTTAATTAGTTTAAAGAAGCTCAAGGGGCTTGTGTGTTGTGTTTCAAATTTGCATATGTCGAATATGTTTATGATTCAGGACTCTACTACTGTCAGTATAGTAGCAATGGAAAGTTTATAAACATTAGAAGGGAAAATCCTGAAGTTTAAGATGAACTTATTTCTATTATATTTAATTAAAAAAATTAATAACTCAGAGTATGGTAAGGCATCATTATAAAATGCTAAGTACAAAGCTTATCTTCTATATTTAAACTACTCTCTTTGCATGTTTAAATTAATTAAAGAGAGTGGCAATCAGCTAATGAGGTTTTTTTTTAATGGTTGTTGCTACTCTGATTGCATATAGTGTAGATTTTGCTAAATATTTCTAGATGCTACCATCTGATTTCAGACCCATTTCTAAAGCATGCTTTAGATAGCACAATTTATCAATATTCCTTCTAAAGGATTATTTATGTGTGTTTTCTGTTAAAAGTCAGCATCTTGGAGTCTTTTTTTGGCATTTCCTTTGTCTTGGTGAGTGCTGGAGAACATATTAGTTCACTTTAGATTATTGTGAGGTAAAATATGGATAGTATAAAATGTGGATGAGCAGAATGAGCATAATGATGATGATGATTCTTCATATATAGTAGTTTTAGCTTTTAAAAAATGTTTCGTGTATGATCTAGCAATGAAAATCATGTTGGACTCCCTTATATATGGTTAAAATTCCCTTGGTCTATGTTATGATATTCGTAGGTTTTAAAGAAGGTGGCCTGTCTTACATTCCTAGTTTCTTATTTTGCCCAGAAATTACCAAACTTCTAGAATGTTCATTAGAATTAGAAATGCCTCCAATATTATAGCTTCCACCAAGAGCTTTATACGTAATAGCCCATCACTTCATCTACCTGATACATAAAGGTGATAAGAGAATAATCTATGTATAACTTTTGATTGTGTGAGTGTGTATCTGTCTATCCATAAATTTGACCCCGTGTATAAACCAGAGTCAAAAAATTCAAAATTGAAGGTATCTGATAATTTTAAAGTACATCACTGATTCAACACATTACAACACTGATTTATTAGAATTTATTGCACATTTAATGTTTTTCATTTTATATATATTTTTGCTTTCAGATTTTATTTATGTATTTATTTTGTTTTCTATTAATTTATGAAAAGGAGTAAACTATTTCTTAGAGAAGACTTTACAATAAATAGAAAAAAGAGGTCTGTGAAGGATATTGAGAGGGATGAACAGAGAAGTCAGGGTAGATCTACGTGTTTCCAGGGACAGGCAGAAACCAAGCAGAGAGTCTAATCATATTGGCTGCTTTTGTTTCCATTAATATTAAGTTGATATTTCCTAGAATTATGTTACCAAATATTTCTCATAAAAATAAGATAGCTGAAATCTGTATATTCTAAATAAGAATGTTGGATCACACAGAGTCGGACACAACTGAAGTGACTTAGCAGCAGCAGCAATATGACTTCATTTTTTTCTTCTAAAAAATCTCCTAAGGAAACTTTATCCAGTTTATCCAAGTTTTTCCAGACGAAAGTTAAAAAAAACAAAACCCAAACCAAAGACTATCTTAGGGTAAACCATGCTGGACTTTCATTCTGTATCTTGCATATAAAAATAGCCTTTTGTTTTTACAATTATTGTTACTCCTCAGACTGGTTCTGTAGCATTTCAGATGCTGCTTTCCAACATCGCTGTGTTCTCTTTAGTCATGTGATCTGTAAACACAGGTGTGATGGTGAAATGTGTGGTTCTGACCAGAAGCTAATTGAAGTTGATTAGAAGGAAGTATACACACATTTGGGCTTCCCTGGTGGCTCAGCTGGTAAAGAATTCACCTGCAATGCAGGCGATCCCAATTCAATTCCTGGGCTGGAAAGATCCCCTGGAGCTACCCACTCCAGTATTTTTGGGCTTCCCTGGTGGCTCAGAAGGTAAAGAATCTGCCTGCAATGCAGGAGACCTGGGTTCTATCCCTGGGTTGGGAAGATTCCCCTGGAGGAGGGCATGGCAACCCACTCCAGCATTCTTGTTGCAGGAAGGGGGACTCCTTCCAGGGCCCCAAAGTGGGCTCTTGTCTAACACTCAGAATTAAATTGTCCAAGGAGACACGTGTGCTGATAAAGCAAGAGATTTTATTGGGGGGGGGGGCTTCCAGGTAGAAAGCAGGAGGGTAAGGGAACCCGGGAGAACTGCTGTCACGTGGCTTGCATTGGGTTTTATGGTGATGGGATTAGTTTCCGGGTTGTCTCTGGCCAATCATTCTGACTCAGAGTCCTTCCTGGTGGCACATGCATTGCTCAGCCAAGATGGATGCCAGCAAGAAGGATTCCGGGAGGTGGTTGGACACATGGTATCACCTTTTGACCTTTCCCGAACTCTTCCTGTTGGTGGTGGCTTATTAGTTCTGTGTTCCTTAGGAGGACCTCCTGTTGCAAAACAACTTAAGCAAATGTTTACTGTGGTGCCTGGCCAGCGGGGGTGGTTTCAGTCAGTGTGCTTCCTCTATCATTCTCTGCTGGAGAATCCCCATGGACAGAAGAGCCTGGCAGGCTATAGTCCATGAGGTCCCGAAGAGTCGGACCCAACTGGACGACTAAGCACAGCATCACACACACATTTTGTTTGAGGCCGAGAGCTCAGTTCCTCTGTGTACTGCTGCCGAGTTGAATCTAAGAGACAGAGTTTGGAGTGAAGTGATAAAGGATAGCTTTATTACTTTGCCAGGCACAGGGGGCCACAGTGGAACTAATGCTTTTAAAATCATGTGTCCACACTTCAGAAAGATTATGAGAGTTTTTGTAGCAGTTGTTCAAAGAGGATGTGATCAACTCATGGACGTTCTTCTGATGGTTTGGTGGTGAGGTAAATGGAGTCACCCTTCGGGTCCAACTGGCCTTGGGTCTCCAGGCTTGTGGGCAGCATACTGTCATTAATCGTTAACTTCTCCCACCTCGAGGCAGCTTCGATATCTGCAAAATAGCTCCAAGATATTGTTGTGTATATCCATTGATGGGGAAATAGGACCTTGTCCAAAGGCTGCTCTTGACTGTTTCTTCCTGGTTCCACATCCCTCCCTTCCCTAATTAACAACTGCATGAATCTGCCCATTGGAACTCAGGGGAGGTCACAGAGGCTGAATGAAGGCTGTTTCCTGTAATCAAAGAAATGAGGGACATAGAAAGTTGTGCCCAGGAGCCCCATAGGGCCCTGCATGGCTCATGTTCTTTTTTGTTTCTCCAAAATGCTTACCTAAACCATAATTCCCAGAAAGAGGAACCACTCTATTCATGGCCCAGATGCTGAAATTCATGCATTCTACTATGTCAAGTCACTTGTCAGTGATGGCACAAATGACATTGCTTCAAATTTAACTTGATCAAAAATGACATTTCAGATTGCTGTATTGTGTATTGCCAACAGAAAGTAGATGGAAACAAGCTGAAATGGCTGGATGTTTTCTTTTCTCTTTGTAATTCTTCACCTTTCTCATACTGAGACTTTGATCCCGTTTCCTCAAAATAGACATATTTTGGTGGAGCCAAGAAAGATTTTTGTCTAAAGTTCCAATACAGTGAATGACTAAGCATGACTAATCTCAGTTTTAAGATACTTATTTTTAAGTCAGGAAGTACATTTACTAGTACAAGTTAATGCTATAGGTTTTAGCAGAAAATAAAGATGTATGATTACATTAGGAGAAAATGCTTAGACCCGGGCATTAGATAGTAAACATTTTCTTATAACCTGCAATGTCTGATTATTTAGATTCCGCAGTATCCCAAATAAGATATAATATAAAATTCACTCTTTGTTACAACAAAGTTTAAAAAAAATGGAAAGAGTGAATAATAATTTAAAATGTCTAAAAGTATTTCAATTCCTGATATAAATCAGAATATGAATATTACATCAAAAATTTCTGATGCAAATTTTATAATAATTAATTTTCCCCTCATATTTTTTCATAGAATCATAGTTCTCAAATATTCCTATCTTTTATTCACAGGCTAGAAGGCTGGTAGAACTGGTCAGTATTCCCAAATACTAGTCTGAGCAATTCAAATTGCCATAAAAGAGTTTGTGAATCAAATTTTTATAGATATATGAATGCATTGGGAAATTTTTGCCTCTGGATGTCAGATTTTGCATTCTGTTTGTGCTTCTAAAAGTTTTTAGACCAATTAAGGCCAATACACATTTTTTCTTGAAGCCACTTTTTTTCTATTGTTATTATTATTTTTTTAAACAAGTGATCCTGCAGATGCACTGTGGTTGTTGAGTGCAATGAATAAGCCAAGTGTAACAGCATCTGTACACCCACATACTAAAGCCTGGGCGGCACTGTCCTGACAACCACGTAACTTTATTAAATCACAGCTCCTCTAAAATGCACGATTGTGGGACTTCCCTGGGATCCAGTGGTTGACTTATGCTTCCAATACAGGCGACTTAGGTTCAGTCCCTGGTCAGGGAACCAAGATCTCTCATGCCATGGAGCAAGGCCAAATAAATAAATAAAATAATAAAATGCATGTTAGTAGCATGTGGGAGGAGAAACCATCAAATCCCAGAGTTCATGTAGACCGGGCATGTGGGCATATGGAATTGCACAGAACTCATCTTTTCTGATTCTTCCACGGTCCTTTTCAAGACCTAGAGTCTTCTGTTTTCCCAGAGAGCCTAAGGCACTAGATGACACAAACCAGGAAAAACCAGGCGTGTTTTCAGTGTCCTCAACAACCTCCAGGGAGACAGTATTGCCCTTTGTGTCTGTCATGTAGCCCAAATTATAGAACTGCCCCCAAAATAAGGCAATCTTGTCTCTTTTGGATTCATAGCCTCTTTTGAACAGAAGAACATCTTCCAGGGATGCTCAGACTTCTTTCCAGGACAGTATTTGGGTTTACAGACGAGCTCCTGCCCTCATGGAGCTGAACAGTCGGAGGGGCGCCCCATGTCGGGGTCTCAGTTCCTTGTTATCTGCTGAGGGACGTTTGTCTGCTCTTGACTCTGGGGGTTCCTGGGCACCCATTCTTGAAACCTGTGGCAGATACACCTCTTGGTAAGATCATGTTCCCAGGGAATAAGCCACTGTCCCTTTAGGAATCTGTCTGGTGTCACTCCTCGCCTCCCTGAAGCCTGACCTTGAGTCTCATTTGGTTTCCAGCCTGAGTTCCCTTGATTACAGGTTTAACTTGTCTTTGTGAAGTTAACTTGTTCACATCAGTCAGACTCTCTCTCATTTACCTTCTATGCCCCCTTTGGTGGCCTGTGGGGATTCTGGGTCACCATGTGGGGGGTTGGGGGGGCGGGGAATCCTGTGAATGACTTCGGCCTGTCCAGAGTGACCTATCGCTTCCCCTCAGCTTGTGGCGGTTACGTAGCCCCTCTCCGCCACCAGGGTGCGGGGAAGCGCAATACTGCCTGGGCCTGGAAGGGAGAAAACCGGAAATGTTGGAGACTGTTAGTAATGACTGCCCAGCCCCTACACGATGATCTCCCCAAACTCCACACGGGCCCCCAGGAAGCCTCTCCTCTGCTTGTTTATTCCTCGCACTCTCTGTCCCCCTGGAACTTCATTCCTGAGCAAGGTGTCTGAATCTCTTCTCCCACGACCTTTCACCCTTCCTCCATTTGCCCTCTTTCCCACAATCCTCTGGGCTTCCATCTCTTCCTCCTGACAAAGGAGACACCACACGTACTGTTTGCTGTTTTCTGAGTTGGTCTTTGTCCTCCGTGGCTTCTCTAGGGCATAAGGGCATAATGATCACTGGCTAACAGGATTTGCTAGAGGAGTGAAAAACACAATGGATTATCTTTGCAAAATTATGTCTGTGTTTGTAATCTGAACAGTAGGTATCTCAAGGTGGCAACAATTTTGCCATAGTATTTTCCCAAGAGTAAATACTACCTATGACTTACTTGACAACTTCCCCAAAGGTATGTAGAAGCTCCTCTAAGCACTATCCAAATTCTAAAATAGTGGTCTAGCAAATTCAGCTGATTTTTCCCCCAAAGTAATTCACTTCTATGTTGTGTATAATATACAGAAATGTTCATGAAAGTCATTTACTTAACAGTATGTATCCTTGACATGAATGAGGGCTAGTGGCTTAGTCAGTAAAGAATCTGCCTGCAATGCAGGAGACCCAGGTTCAATCCCTGGATCAGGAAGATCCCCTGGAGAAGGGAATGGCCACCCACTCCAGAATTCTTGCCTGCGAGATCCCATGGACAGGGGAGCCTGGTGGGCTGCAGTTCACGGAGTTGCAAGAGTCAGACATGGCTTAGTGAGTAAACCGTCACCACCCTGACATACACCATGATGTCATTGTTTACTCCACTTTTAATATTGGCATCCCTATGAAGATATGTTTTGCCTCATCACCTCATACTGCTTTACTCATATAAGAAGCAATTCTTGCTTCTTGTCGGGATATTCCTTTTTTTCTTTTTTGGAGTCATGAGGAAAGACATCCCAATTGAGGTGGTCTTCAATCCTGCCAAAGAGGTGAGGTTCAATTAGCAACTGTTCATGAGGCATCTGGTATCGCTCAAGATACAAGAGTCCCATGTTAAAGCACAGAGGAACCCTGAATTGCTAGTTTAACTGGTGACATCGAAACTGGTCCAGAAGACCATAGCCAGTGACTAAGGCTGCTGGAATATCTTTGTGGAGCCTTTTGTCAGCTGCTCCTGCCTTTGCTCTGAACATAATGAGGAACTTCTGGACCAGTTGCTGACTGGAAGATGATATTTCAGGGGTTCCCTGTTCTCTCTACAGTGTGATTTTTGCAGTGGAGTCCTCCCTTTGGAAATTCAGTGGAGGGGCTTCACCCTGACAGATAATAGTTCCATACTTTACTGGGGATGAATGCCAACTCCCTGAAAAAAAAAAATGCTCCTTAATCAGTTGTATTTGCATTTTGTGATGCTTAGATCTCATCATTTTTGGAGTCTCACTTTACTACTCTATTTTATATAACAGGTTGTTAGTACATACTCTTTTTATCCAAGGCTTTCACAGTGTGTTTACAAAGTGTAATGAATTCAGATAAATAACATCACTAAAGAAAATGTAACTTATACCATCAGTAGAACTTTTTCCAGAGGCTTCTGGCTGAGTGAGCAGTCAAGTATGGTTGGATAATTTAGTTATCATGGTTATTTCCCTGACATGATCCTATACTGTATTTAATTGAAAAAGGAGCCATTGACTTAAGAAGCGTAATGGCGTATCCGTGGGAAGTGTTGGGGGCCTTGGAGTAGAGTGCCTGGCCTCCTGGCCTTCTGGGCATCCTGGATTCCCCACTGTTCTCTACACATCAGAGGGAAAT
Organism: Cervus canadensis; assembly: GCF_019320065.1. Taxonomy (NCBI): domain Eukaryota; kingdom Metazoa; phylum Chordata; class Mammalia; order Artiodactyla; family Cervidae; genus Cervus; species Cervus canadensis. The sequence goes on along the minus strand of NC_057399.1, from coordinate 7,965,788 downwards.
GATGCCTATTCTGAGTGACCCCACGAATGATCCGGACTCATATCTGTTCTGAGTAACTCTGAAAGATGCACAATGATGCTTTTTTAGAATTAGACCAGATCTCAGAGCTGCACCTTTGGTAAACATGAAGATTTTACAGGACATTAACAAATAAGCTCGGTCATACATGTTATTTAGTCATAATGAAGTACTGCATGTTTGGATGGTTTATAGGCTTACTGGACAATTCTCATTTTATCTCTAAGGTAAGAAATTAGCAAAATCATCTTATAGTCTTATCAGTACAGAGCTTCAAACAAATAAGAACTGAAAAGCTAAAAATCAACTCAACTCTGATTGCCTCTCTAGTGTATGTTTTCTGACACTTGGTTAGGGGTGTCAGGTTGGTTTACAGAGATTTGGAAGGCTGGACTAATTACAGTTCATGCAGGCAGGATGTCTGAGGCTCCCGTCTTGTTGTGGCAAGAATTTAAACAACAGACTAGTTTACAGCTCAGATGCAGCTCAAGCAGACAGATCTTTTATTAGACAATGAATAGTGCAGTCCTGAGAGGAGGGAGTACCTGACCCTGAAGGAGTGGCCACGATCCCTCTTGACTTTCCCTGTTTAGTCCTTCCCATCTTCTCCTCTTGGTTCTGCCCTGTGCGAGGTAGGGCTTGTACCAGCCACCAATCAGGAAAAGGAATGCAAATAGACGTATGCTCAAGGCTGGCTGACAGTTGCAAGTTATATAACAGTAGGCTTTATTGCACATGACATTCCCATAATTTAGTCTGTTATAATCAGATGGATATATGTATAGAATATTTATGAGCCCTTAATGGGCCCCTGGCTGCCTCAGGTCCCTTGAGGACACGTCTGTGCGTCAAGGGCACTGTGGGCTGGAGCTGGAGAAGCCCCTGGGGTTAGTTTCATCCACTGCGTGCCTAGAGTGCTGGTGCAGCAGTTGGGAAAGTCTCTGTGGTTATTTTTGTAGCATATCTGTGAGCTTGCCTGGGCATGTCTGGGGTGAGATTTAGAGATCAGCTTGCATCCCTTTAGGCTAGGCCATCTCTTGTTGCTAATGTCTAACTCCCTACCTAACATTACTGTATATGAGAAGCAAAACAAAACAAACAGTGGCAATGGATTTTTCTTTATTTTATGCAGAAAGAGCTGCAGCAGTGAATGTTAAATGCCACAGGCATTGAAAGTTGTCCCTTGGGATGCTTCAGACAGAACTTCAGGGAGTCACAGGTGAACAGTCACACTGTGTTTTTTTCCCCTTAATATTACTGGCATTTAACTGAAATCACAAATTAATCAGTATACACTTTTTAATTTTATTTTGAATTTCTTACAAATAGCTTCTTACAAAACCATTACAGGGTATGTTTGCATTTAGTACAGGAGTGTGTTTTAATTAGGCTGCTGTGTGATTTTTTTTTTTTTTTCTTTCCTCTTATGGATGCACTTTTTGGAAAACGGTCTGTTCTCTCCTGCTCAGGCTGCTAGCAGATTGCTGAGAGTACAGCAGAAAGGGGATCAGAGGTTACCTAGACAGGTCCCAGAGGCAAAGTTTCTGTGTTTTCTCTACATCTTAATAGTCAGGAATGGTATATGTAACTAGTTGAAACTGCTTCTTAAGAAATCAGAGCTGGAGCAAATGCTTAAATTTTCCTCAGCACTGTAGGTGGGGTTGTGACAAAAACATCAGTATTTAAAGCCCAGAGATCTCTGAGCAGGCAGGCCAGAGAGCATCCCCAGGGCCTGCCCACCCACCAGCCCCTCTTGCCTGGAACGTCTGTCATTCCTGCTTCTCTCATCCTCTCCCTACTCACCCAGCCCCACCTGGAATCAGTAATATGTCTCCTGTGAATTTGCTGTTGCTGTTCAGTTGTTAAATTGTTTCTGACTCTTTATGATCCCGTGGACTGCAGTATGCCAGGCTTTCTTGTCCTTCACTACCTCCTGGAGTTTGCTCAGATCCGTGTCCATTGAGTCAGTAATGCTATCCAACCATCTCATACTTTGCTTTCCCCTTATCCTTTTGCGTTCAATCTTTCCCAGCATCAGGGTCTTCTCCAGTGAGTCAGCTTTTCACATCAGGTGTCCAAACTATTGGAGTTTCAGCTTCAGCATCAGTCCTTCCAATGACTATTCAGGGTTGATTTCCTTTAGGATTGACTGGTTTGATCTCCTTGCAGTCCAAGGGACTCTCAAGAGACTTCTCCAACACCACAATTCAGAGGCATCAACTCTTCAGCACTCAGCCTTCTTTATGGTCCAGTTCTCACGTCCATACGTGGCTACTGGAAAAACCATAGCCCACCAGTCTCCTGTGTCCATGGAATTCTCCAGGCAAGAACACTGAAGTGGGTAGCCATTCCCTTCTCCAAGGGATCTTCATGATCCAGAGATCAAGCCCGGGTCCATCTGAGTCACCAGGGAAGCCTCTTCTGTGAATTAAGATGCATTTAAGTGAGGGAAAAAACACACAGAGCTTGATAAGATCCATTTGAGTCAATGTAATGGAGATCTTGAAGGGAAACTTCCCTTGGTGACAGTTTCAATTTAGCCATTTACTTACTTGACATATAGATGCCCTGGAGATGGGTGGGTCTCTTCACTTCAAATTAACCCATTTGACATTGGTCCCTTGGGTATCTCTCTGCTCTGAATCTTGTTGAAAGTTGAGGAAGGCATGAAATTATTTTTCTTTTCAGCTCTGGATAATTTCCCTCTCAGCACAAAGCTGACAATCTTTATGACAGTTCATGCCCTGTGGTCACCAGGAGCAGGGGTCATTGTCTTTGTGGTCAGTGACCAGGATAATTAAGGCCCCAGCTGAAAGTTTCCTGTTCAACCTTTCCTCTCCTCCAAAGACACAAATCACTGCCTGTGTCTGAGCCGACCAAAGGTGGGGGAAGCAGTCACACAGGAGTAAGTGGGGACAAACCTTCCAATATATCTGCCGATTGTTTGCTGGTTTAGTCCCTGAGTCTTGTTCAACTCTTCGGGACCCCATGGACTATATATAGCCTGCCAAGCTTCTTTGTCCATGGGATTTCCCAGGCAAGAATACTGGAGTGGGTTGCCCTTTCCTTCTCCAGAGGATCTTCCAGACCCAGGGATCAAACCTGCACCTCCTGCATTGGCAGGTGGGTTCTTCACCACTGAACCACCTGAGAAGTCCATGTCTGCCAGTATAGCAATATTAAATACAGTCTGGCTATCAATAAACAAACAATACTGAACAACTGACAAATCACAGAGATATGTTCTCAGAAGGGGTAGAGAATGAAAAGGGAGCTAAGCTTTAATAAAACACCCTCATCAGAACCTAAAATGGTTGTTTCTTCTTTGCAAAGCAGAGACGGTAACACCAGTCTTACTTGCAGGGTGCGTGTCAAGTAACACTTGGAGTGTCTGGGAGGGTCCTTAGCACATCCCATGCTTATGAGAAGTTTTGGCTACTTCATTTTCTTTCGTTTATCTCGTTTATTGCAGAACAGTGGTTCAGCTCTACTGGTCAGTAAGACTGCTCGGGGCTCCCTAGCAGTGTTCAGGTTGTATTTGTGTATTTCCCACTTTTCCCAGTCATTAGAAAAAGAGGCGGTCACCGTGGTGGGCTCTGTGAATGAGCAAAGCGCAGCAGCTCACATCATCCCCCAGCAGGTGTCTGGGGGTTACCCCGTGGCTGCGTTATCTAAGGGAAATGAATTGCCCCACAGCACAGGGGATTCTGCAGTTTCATTACTTTAGCAGAGTACCTACTTAATCAAATAGCTTCATTTGCATACCAGTAGCACCGCCTCCCCACAGGTAAGGGATATGAAGTGTTCAGGGTCAGTTACCTGCAGATGTTGAAGACAGGCTGACAGAGAGGTAGATGTGTCTGTGAGAGGCTGGTCCCAAGGCAGCACGCTGGCAACATGCTGATACTGTTCAGTCTCCTGTGCTTCTGTACATGTGATGCTCATAACATGTTAATGATACTTCCTGACTTCAAAAGAGATTAAAAATGACACAGAAAGATTGTGAAGTTTTTTTAAAAAAAGTGTATCATCAGTACACCCTTTGATACTAATATAAGTCAGAATACAGGACATTTAATAGTTTCTCAGAGATTTAAAAGGATTCATATAAAATTTTGTAAGTAGAACCTCTAAGTTAAAATGACAGCTAAATGCCAACACCTAATACTTGACTTATTTTGGTTACAAAATTATAGGCAATTGCCGAGTAATGTTACTTGGGACTATTAGTTAACCCTCAGCTAGAACTCAGAGGGACTTCTCATTCATCAGATATTAGTTGGGACCTTTGCACAAATGAGTAGAATTAGCAGGAAGGTGTTGGGTGATGATCAGTCCTGTAATTAAAGACAAAGAAAGATTTTGAAACTTTCACAGGTTGTAGAACACCAAGGAGACAGGTGACTAAATGCAACACAGGATCCTGGAACAGAAAAAGTGAGTTAGCAGAAAAACCGGAGACATCGAAATAAAAGTTTATCATTTCTTTAACCTTGTACCAGGGTTTACAGCTTAGTTTTGATCAAAGTGCCATGGTGATGTCAGAAATTAACATTAGGAGACATTAGGTAAAAAGCAGACAGGAATTCCCTACCATCTTTGCAACTCTTTTGTAAATCTGAAATTATTTCAAAATTGAAAGTTAAAAAATGTGTTACAGAACAACCAAAAATGTGGCGTATTTAAGATTCTGGATCAAAGGAAAAGATACTGTGCTTGTGGCACAGTGAGAAGAATTTATAATATTGGAACAAAGATTTACTACAGGAAATGAGGAAGTCACCGAAAGAATCTGTGAGCTTTAGACTTAACTAAGGGTTATACATGTTAAGTTATACTTAACTAAGAGTTATACTCTTAACTAAGAGTCATAACAGTTTCAGTAAACAGGGTGTGGATGTTAATAATTGCCCTTAATACAAAGATAATAAATGTTGCCTACAGTATCAGGCTTTGTTATGAGAGTCTCAAATTAGGTGTAAGAATAATGGGAAAAATTTTTTAAAGCTACTTTTTTCATGTTAGGGATTGTTTACATGACACTTTGTTTTCTAGACATGGATAATTAGCAAAATATCAGTTCTAGAATGCATTTCAGATCTATTTCCCAATTTTATATTACATAATAATTTAAATGAACAAAATGTATTATAATATGATATCTAAATCCAAATTAAAAACTCATGTTTCTAATAAGTGGAAGAACAAAATATACCAATAATACATTCTCAGAAATCTGTAATTCTTTGCTTTCTTACCAGCACTGGAAAAAGCAAAGCGCAATGATTTCTACTCTGCACCTATTTTCATCAATATGCAAGAAACTCCTTATCATTAGCCTCCTCTCTGGATTCTCATTCATCCTACCTCCTGCCTGTTCAGAACTCTCGCTCCCCGCACAGAAATTAATTTCATCTTCACCACTCCCATGTTGCCTTTCAAGTTGTTCTTTGAATTGTTCTCAAGTTATTCTCTCTATTATGAGTCTGTGAGCACCTTGAATGCAGGGCTATGCCATAACCATCTTTGTTATCCCAGTTCTCAACACTGTAGTTCCTCATGTTAGGAATCCAGAATAAGGTTTTCTAATTCTGCCATGGTCTGGGTATTCTCCTTATGGCCAACAGAGGGCAAGTCATGTGTTAAAGCCAATGAACACACTAGTTCCAAGCTCTGATGTGACGGCCTGTTGTCCACCTGTTGTATTAAGCACTTTCACTGAGTGGGACCCCCAAACTCCAAAGAGTCAGGGGCTACAGACAATCCAGTTAATAAAAGTTTCATTCGTTTGCACTTAACTTGTGTTTTTTTTTTTGTTTTTTTTTAACTTGTGTTTTTATTTTTTGTTTGTATAAGTTTGTGTAATTATGAGGCATTATATAAGGAAGAATTTGAAACTATGATTTTTATAAATTTCATTTATGATACTATTCTTCCAGGTTAATAAAAATTTCAAAGATTTCTCCATCTTTGTCATTTTTCTTTTTTCTATTCCCCACAAAAAGGAGCTGGTGGCTGGTCGCCTCTTGTGTCAAATCAATACCAGTGGCTGCAGATTGACCTTGGAGAGAGAATGGAGGTCACAGCCGTGGCCACCCAGGGAGGGTATGGGAGCTCCGACTGGGTGAGCAGCTACCTCCTGATGTTCAGCGACGGCGGGAGGAGCTGGAAGCAGTATCGCCGAGAGGAGAGCATCCGGGTAAGTGCGTCTACTGGAAAGCAGTCTGTCAGAGTATGAACTGTACCAGTTACAACATTTTGCTGCCCATCTGTCAGGTCAAGTACAGAAACAGAGCCTCCTAAATTACTCGAAAATATTCCCACGGAATGTAAGGCACATATGACATTTTAGAATACACTGTCTCTGTATAATTTATGAAACAAGTAAAAGGTAAAACAATGTAGGGGAAATGTCTTCCCATTACTTCTTTAAACAGTGTGTAGTCTAAGGTTTAAATAAATCACATACAATTCACTTTATTTTTGTTTAATATCAGGCACAGTAGTTTGTATTGCCTGAGCATTTTTTCATTAAAGCATATTCATTTATTTTTCTGTGCCCTCTGATAAATCGAAATTTCTAAAAGACTCAGAACGTTTAAAGATTGATGTAATGGAGGGTCTTTCCGTGGAGGACTTCTTGAGGCACGTGTCGGATTCCTGCTTCAGCAGGAGCTTCAGCACCATGGGGCTCCTTGCAGTTTATGGACAATACATGGTTAGGATTCTTTGATCATAACTACTTTAATTTACATCAGACACATAGTTTCTATTTTGATCACATATTCATCCTCCTTTTAGAAGAATTAAGTTTTGTTTGCTTAACTTTTGGAATTTTAAAATATATATAATCGACTACATAGTTAGGGTTTCATATCTTTAAATCACAGTTTGCTCCAAGTGAAAAGTTTCAAAAGTAGAGTGTTGCAAAAAAGATCCACCCAGGGTTTGCAATTGGGTGATGGGGCAACCAATGGGGGGGGTGTGTGGCCTGAAGAAGATTTGTCAAATGGAGACAAAATGACTTTTTTTGTTTTTATTAAAAATGTAATTTAGGAATTCGGAGGAGCAAGGAATGAACTGTTAGTGTTTGATGAGGACAGGGTTTCAGTTTGAGGAGATGAGAAGTTCTGGTGGTCGTCATGGTTGCACAGCAGTGTGAATGCTAGTGTCAGAATTGTGCATTTCAAAATGTCTAAAGGGCTAAACGTTACGTTATATATACTTTACCACAATAAAAATATGTGTGTCTTCTATTTAACTTAGTCTAAGGATGTTGTGTAACTTAAATTTTTTTTTTCTGAATTGTCATGGTAAGAGGAAAAATGTCAGCTAAAAACCCATTATCGATAAGGCTAATAGGCAACACAATGATAATATTTGTTGGGCAACAAATTGCCCTCATTTGCGTTTCCTTAGACACTAAAGTTATGTTAAGACCTAATAGATTGTGGTCTACTTAATTGTTCTTTGTCTCTGGAGCACTTATTATTAAGTTTGTCAGTAAATGTTGACGTAAATTGAATCAAGAAGAACTTGTTAATTATCTAACATTAATTAAAAGAATAAAATGGGAAGGAATTTGTGAGTGATTTTAGGGCTGCCTGAGAAAGTTTCCAAACAAGCAGTTGCCACGTATATGATCGGGAGCAGTTATTAGTGTTGTGCTAATTCTAAGAGCACCAAGTCCAAACCAGAGTTAGTTCAGTTCAGTCACTCAGTCGTGTCCAACTCTATGCAGCCCCATTGACTGCAGCATGCCAGGCCTTCCTGTCCATCACCAACTTCTGGAGTTTACTCAAACTCATGTCCATTGAGTTGGTGATGGCATCCAACCATCTCATCCTCTGTCATCCCCTTATCCTCCCACCTTCAATCTTTCCCAGCATCAGGGTCTTTTCAAGTGAGTCAGTCCTTTGCATCAGGTAGCCAAAATATTGGAGTTTCAGCTTCAACATCAGTCCTTCCAGTGAATATTCAGGGCTGATTTCCTTTAGAATAGACTGGTTGGCTCTCCTTGCAGTCCAAGGGACTCTCAAGAGTCTTCTCCAACACCACAGTTCAAAAACATCAATTCCTTGGCACTCAGTTTTCTTTATAGTCCAACTCTCATATCCATACATGACCATTGGAAAAAACCACAGCCTTGACTAGACAGACCTTTGTCCACAAAGTAATGTCTCTGCTTTTTAATATGCGGTCTAGGTTGGTCATAACTTTTCCAAGGAGTAAGCATCTTTTAATTTCATGGCTGCAGTGACCATTTGTAGTGATTTTGGAGCCCCCCAAAATGAAGTCTGTCACTGTTTCCATTGTTTCCCCATCTATCTGCCATGAAATGATGGGTCCAGATGCTATGATCTTAGTTTTCTGAATGTTAAACTTTAAGCCAACTTTTTCACTCTCCTCTTTCACTTTCATCAAGAGGCTCTTTAGTTCTTCTTCACTTTCTGCCGTGAGGGTGGTGTCATCTGCATATCTGAGGTTATTGATATCTCTCCTGGCAATCTTGATTCCAGCTTGTGCTTCATCCAGCCCAGCGTTTCTCATGATGTACTCTGCATATAAGTTAAATAAGCAGGGTGACAATATACAGCCTTGATGTACTCCTTTTCCTATTTGGAACCAGTCTGTTGTTTCATGTCCAGTTCTAACTGTTGCTTCCTGATCTACTTACAGATTTCTCGAGAGGCAGGTCAGGTGGTCTAAGATCAGTATTATTTACGAGTAAGCAGGTTTAACTGTATAGCACAGGAAACTTTGCTCAGTATTATGTGGCAGCCTGGCTGGGAGGGCAGTTTAGGGACGAAAGGATACGTGTATATCTATGGCTGAGTTCTTTACTGTCCGCCTGAAACTATCACAACATTGCTAATTGGCTATAACTCCAATATGAAATAAAAAGTTTTTTATTTTTTTTAAAGAATAAGTTAAAGTTAAATGAAGCATCTACTTATAAAGAGTAACTTTGTTCAAAATTGCATATTATTTTTCAAAATTAGGTAACTAATAGTTGTGTTTATTCTCTCAGTCATAACCAACTCTTTGAAGCCCATGGACTGTAACCCGGCAGGCTCCTCTGTCCGTGGGATTTCCCAGGCAAGAATACTGGAGTGGGTAGCCATTCCTTTCTCCAGAGGATCTTCCTGACCCAGGGATCAAACCGTCTTCTCCTGCATTGCAGGGAGATTCTTTACTGTCTGACCCTTCAGGGTGCCTGCTTATTCTTAGTTGTGTGAATTAAGGTTTATGTTTTTGCCACCTTCAACTCCGTTTGATTGAGAAGGTGTGAAAATTCTTATTGTTCAGTTAATCAGGTTCTAGGGGAACCACATCTAAGCATCACCTTCTGTCAGTCTGTTTAATGATCAAGTGCCCTGTGGAAGTAGGGTCTAGAATGGTGGCGTTGTTAATCCTAGACCATGCAGGTGAGGACAGAAGGATCCCCCAGGCCTGTGCATCATGCCGCATGGAGAAGCCTGGTGAGGTAGCCTGCCTCCCACTCCTGAACTTGTGTAAACAGAGACCTGCCTGCCCGGCCTGGGTCCCCAGCACTTCATGGCGCCTGGGTCTGAGCAGAAAGTTGGCCAGTGTTTGCTGAGTTATTGAGTGAGTGGACTCTCTCTTCTGGCAAGTGGCCTTTCTAGAGCTCCCTGCTCTGTGCTTCTCTGCAGCCCGCTGTCCCAGCTTGCAGCCCTTGGTCCTTGAAGGTCCAGTGTAGGCGTTTCTCTTCTCTTACATCTTTAGTTCCTTTAGGAAAGGGGCTCATCCTTGCATCTTCAGCATTCATTATCATGGGTTAAGTGAATTCACCTCTTACTCTGGGCCCACTGTACACAACTGGCATTGACAGCAGTAAGTCTTACTACTTGATAATTATGAATTATACTTTCAGTTACTTTAAAAACATTAGGCACAGTGAACCACCCTTATCATGAGTCTTGGGAATGGGCCAGCCTTGCAAGCAGGCCTTCAGATGGTAGCAGTCAGAACTTCCCTGCTGACACTTCTGTGTCCATGCTCACTTACTTCCCTGTGGGTGGAGGGCTGCAGCCCTGCAGGCTGTTAGCTGGGGGCTGGTCTTTGCTCCCAGGGGTCTCCTGCCTCCCTTATGCTTTCTGTGTGGCCTGCTCTTGCAGCAGCAGGTCAAGTCCCTTTCTCCTTTAAATCTCTCTGTGTTCCTGTTCTCTTTCTGCTTCATCTCTCTGATTTCCTCTTCTGGCTGGAGAAAGTTCTCTACTTTAAAGGCTCCTGTGGTTAAACTGGGTCAGTTTGGGTAATCCAGGACAGTCTTCCTAACCTTAATCCCATCTGCAGAGTCCCTTTTGTCATGCAAAGTCATATGTTCACAGTTCCGGACATTAGGGCCTGGACATCTTTGGGGCCATTCTGCCCACCCTAATGTATTTGCACATCTCTGGTTTTTTTCTTTCCGCATGTGGTATCCTTTCCTATCAAACACATTCTCATTGGATCTGAAGATGTTTTCCACAGCCATATGGAGTCTTGCTGCTGGGGTATCTGAGCATGAGCTCACAGTTAGTGTTTCATGGATGGTCCCCAGAAGAAGCTGCTGCCGCGTCCTCACTGATGCAGTTCTCATCCACAGCAGTGTCCCAGCTTGTGGCCTTTCTGAGGCAACCTTGACCCCTCGGAAGAAAGACCATGTATAGGCTCTCTTCTTAGGCCTCCTTCTACATGTTAAAAAGAAGAAGTCCAAATCAAGCACTCCTTCTCTGGCCGTAAAAGTTTTGTGGATATTCTCACTGTCTTAATTTTTAAAGGACTTGTCTTCTTCTTCTGCATCTATTACTGTTTGTGCAAACTTTGTCCACTAACACAGGTTGACTGTTTCATTTATAATTCCAAATTCCAAAAACTCTGGGAAAAGTTTTATCCTAATTCCTTATTTAAAATGGACATTAGATGATAGTAAGACAAAAGGTCTTTACTTATGTTGATTTGGGCAAGTTGTCCATATGCTTTCCCATATGTTTGGGATATTAATTAATATGTGAAATGCAATGTATGCTTCCCTAAATTCTCCAAATTATAAAACTGAGACATAGCTGGCCCTGAAATCTTTGACTAAGGAATTTGAGGATTTCAGCTCTAATCACTAAAGGTTAGTGATCCAAATTTATTGATTTTTTAAAAAAGAAATTATATTCTTTACTGGTGATATGTTTCATAGTAATATTTTTGATGAGTGACTGCTTCCATGGCTAAGTTAGATTTCTGTGTGAAAATAACCAAATAAATTAAGTACTCAGAACTGCAAAATACACTTTAGAAGGATTTTATTTGAATGAAATACAGGACTGTGTCTTAAATGAAGGTAAAATTATTGCCATTTCTAGCCAAATGGTGCCCTGCTTCTCAGGACACACACACTCTTTTGATGTGCAGAGTAAATGCCCTCATGTGAAATGCAGTGGAAGAGATATCACTGGAAAAAAAAAAGGTGAGAAAAGGGGTTCATTTCCTATACGATGTGAACAAGCATGGTTTACATCAGTCCCCTGGGAAACCAGGTGGCCTGACAAGGCTTGACGCTGAACATTCATAGGGCTTAGAAGATGTGTTTGCAAGTTCAGTCCAACTGAATCAGAAAATGGCCAGAGTCTTAGGATGCTGAGGGTCATAGAACAGCATGGAAGTGAGCAATACAGCACACCAGTGATCACTGGCAAAGTTCAGTAACGTTTATTTTATTTTTATAATTAACTTACTTTATTCATTTTTTGACTATTTGAGTTATTAATTTTTGGCTGCGCTGGATCTTCTTCGCTGCATGGGCGTTCTCCGGTTGCTGTGAGCAGGGTCTCCTCTTCCTCCTACGGCGTGGTGCTGGGGCTTTCGTAGGTGCTGGCCTGTGGGCTCAGCAGTTGTGGCACACCTGGGCGTCGCTGCTCCCTGGCGTGTGGTATCTTCCCAGACTAGGGACCAAACCCTTGTCCCCTGCGTTGGCAGGCAGATTCTCAACCACTGGACCACCAGGGAATTCCCAGTAATGTTTGTTTTCTACTTTCCCCTGAGAATAAATCAACTAGTACATGTCAATCTACTGTGATTCTTGGATTCAGACAAGAATTTTGTGAGGCAGTCCTTGCGAGTCAGGATTCTTATCTGTAGGCTGATGTGAGCTCTGAGTTCCCTGGGGCCTTCTGGGCCAGGCTGGGGAGAGGTGTGGGCTCCATCCACTCTCCTGCTCTGAGGCTGTGGTCTGTGAGCGTGCCTGGTGGGCAGCAGAGGTCCATGGGTGGGCAGCCTAAAGCTCTGATGGTACTCCAGGTGGAGGTCAGGGCTCCAGCTCCATCACTGCCTCCCTGGACATCTATGAGGTCTTCCTGGGGCTCTGTCACAGACTCTGACCAGTTATCTCACTCAGGCTACCAGCCTGCCCTGACTTTGTCTCTTCTCCCTCTCAGTTCCATGTGGTGGGAACAGCAGGCTGACTCTATGAAAGTCAGACCGATGCACCCTCTCCTGCCAGCTGACTGTGGCTCATAGCTTCCTCTGCAATGGCGTCCTTTGTCCAGGCTCATCGGGCCTGTGACCGCTGGGTCCCTGCTCAGCCTTGGGCACCTTTCCTCTGGAGGGTGCTTTTCCTTCTGTCTTCCTTTGGCTTCACTCTCATCTCCTATTTCTCCCTCTTTTCTTCTCTCCTTCTGTTCTTTCTTTATTTTTTCATCTATCATTAAATATTTTTATCCTCATTTCAATCTTCTTTCTCCATTTCCCCCTATATTCTCCCTCCGATCAGTCTAGGTACTCGGGAATCCAGCGACGCTGAGAAGGGGAGGATTTAGCTGGGTCTCTGGCATGGTTGTAGCTAAGAATCAGCCCGGCCTTAGGCCTTCTGTGAACTGGCTTCTGGTCTTCATTTTCCCGGTACTGGCTCAGAAATCTGAGGAGGCACGCTGGCTTATGTGGCTCTGGCTGCGGGTCTCTCAGATCCTATGGCCTGCGGCCAGAGAAAGAGCTGGTCTGATCAGGACGGCTCTCAGACCTCCCTGCACCCAGCCCTGAAGCCCCTGGGTCGGTAGGTGGGGCCACACAAGGACTTCATGTCCACCCTGGTGGGGGCACTCAGGAGGGAGAGATGTTGGGAGGGCCATATTATCACATTTCTTGCTTGTTTTTTTTTGTCTCTCACTGTCTCCCCATGACCTTTGCTTTCTTTTCTATTTCTCTGGTTTCCTCTTCTCACACGTCTTATCTGTCTACTCCTCTCTCTCCCATTTTCTCTACAAAAGAAAGGACCTGGACTGCTATGGGTCCTGCTACTCAGCAGGTGGCCAGTGGACCAGCAGCATCACTTGATAGATCTTGATAGAAATATGGACTTTCAGCCCCCACCCAAATATATTGAAAAGAATCTGCATTTTAACAGGATGACCAGGTGATTCCAGTGCAGTTTAGACTGTGAAAGGGCAGACTGGAATGACCCAAGTCCCATCTGTGGGGAAAACTGTTTTGCCCCTTGACCGAATCTCCAGCTTCCTGGGTCAGAGGGGACTGTGCTCCCTGCGTGAGGACGCAGCTCATCCCGCCCACGTGTTAGCCTGGGCAGGTGACGCTCCTGTAACAAGACCTCGGGGACCTTGCTTCAGTACCCTTTGCTGCAGGACATCCTCCTTATCCCTGAGAGTCACCAGCCTCATGGGGTGAAGCCCAGGCATTTTTTCATTGTTATCAGTAAATAACAAGTGGTTCAAGTTAGTCCTGCTTTTGAAAACTGTAATATATCCTGAATCTCTACACTCTGCATTTGTTAGAGGTTTATTCTTCATATTAACAACTCGTCAGAACTCTAGTTCAGAAGTTACACTCTATGAATTTAAGATGGAAGCTGTTATTCGTAAGGCAGTGAACTTAGATTTTTAAGTGGATAAAGTGGATTTTTCTTCGTATGCAGGCCCTTTGCATGAAAAAGGCATTCTTCTGAGAAAGGACTGGCAAAATATATTTGAGAAAGATAAGAAAGGAAATTATTTGAAATAAACATAAGTTCTCGTATAAATAATTCCATTTAATAGATTTCTTTTGCCTTGAAAAAATAAGTAGCAGTAGGTCCTTAAATGAATATAAAATAGACAGAGCAAATCATTTGAAACTTTGTTTTTCTTTGGATAATTTGCAACCTAGAACACCAAGTAGACTAATTAATGAGATTAATTAATATTGAAAGATTCACAACAATCTCACAGTGTTCTAAGAGAGCAACAAAGGTGAGCCCAAGGGTGTAGGGTAGAAAAAAGACAGGGAAATATTGGAAGCATGAGGGTTGGGCTAGAAGCCATTTGTTGGTTATATATGTACAAATTTATTTATTTAAGAGAAATAGCTGATGCACACATGGCAAAATATTTACCTTGTTAAAATAGATCTAGATTGTTGGTACATGTATATCTGTTTCGGCAGGGATGTTTGAAATGTTGCATAATCAAATTAATAAACCATATAGGATTCAAGTTTAAATGAATTATGTTTACTTGGTATGAATAGAAAGATCATATGACTGTGTAGTTTCAAAATAAAGAGGGATAAGAGCAGTGTTGAATCAGAATAAGAAAAACTGGACTCAGACAAGGAGGAGGGTTTGTATGTAAGGAAGTAGGTACTATGCTACATGTGAAGCTCCGTCGGGAGATAGAAGGAGCAGAAATTCTCTTGACAGAGATTTCTGCTAATTCAGTCATTAAATATATGTTGGTTTATTTCAGATCAAGGTTAATACACTTATTGCTAATGAGTTAATGACTCAACAGAGCCAATCCCTGCGTCAGGTAGGCGGTTGCTCAGAAGGGTCTGCCGAGTGTACCTTGGCTGTCTGAGGCTTGTGCTAGTTCTGGACTCACTGATTTCAAGTTTGGCTCTGAGAGCACAATAGGAGCAACACTTCAGTGATTCTGTATTGATCTCTTCCACGTCCTTGGCCTTGGTGAGGACACGGCCCTCCGCTTCCTAACCGTCCACCTCATGAACGTGGAGTGCGTTGATTCCCAAGGCAGTGACTGTGTACCGTGGTCAGTCCTGTTGATTGCATTTACCATCACAGACCACAGTGGGGTTCTCTGTGCATTTCCTCCCCTTCCTGGGCTCTGAGAGCCATTAGGTCAGGGACTGATTGCCCCAGAAGGCCAAGCCTATTACAATTTCTCAATAAGGAGTTGTTAGACTGAGTTAAGGAAAAGTTGCAGTTCTCAAACAGACCTCAACCCAGATGGCTAGGTTAAAACTTAGCCGAGTGTGATGCTGCTTGTGTGATGGGAGGCTTTCAGTGCCAGGTCTAACAAGAGGCTTGGCACTTTTCTCCCACAAAGTGGTACCAGGACGATGCTCTGTTGAACCAGAGACAGAGCTAGTCCCACTTGCCTTTTGCTCAGGTCTCAGTGACAAGAGAGATGAACGCTGGGTTTGGTCTGTCACGCTGTTCAAAGTTGGAAAGTTTGAGCAGAGAAGTGAATGAATCTCATCTGTGACCACAAAGTAATTGATGGGTCCCCAGAAGCCTGGGATCCAGTATAACAGCTGCTTCTTGCCATGCTGACTGCATCCAGTGGGTGTGGAGCATCCTTCCTTCCATTTGCCAATTACAGTCCTTCCCAATCTGAAAACCTTTGCTCACATCCCTTTCTCCTTGTATGAAAATTGCTTAGACCCTCCCTTCTTTTTCTACTCCTAGGGATTTTTGTTTTTATTTCTCAAGTATCACTATTCTTCTACCATATTTATTCATCTCACGCCTATTTCACATCATTTTTGGCATCAGGGACTACAGTTCGTTTATAACTATATCCTTTGTACAGACTTTATTGCTTTGCAAAAGTAATGATTTTACTTATTTGAATTGCCATGTGTTGTCAGGTTGAGAGGAAGGGATGTGGTGGCAAGTAGAATTTTAAATATGTAGCAGGATAAACAGCAACTCTTGAGACATCTTACAAATTACAATTTTACCTTTCATAGATTGAAGTTGTTGCAGAAGTGGTGTTATTGGAGATCTATGTAAATTAGGGTATATTTTATGAGAAAGGTAAACGTTAAACAGTAATATGAACAGAGTATGGGAGAGTTGTGGGGGAAATAGCTTTATAAGTAGAATTTTTTACCCATTTGGGAAAGAACACTGTTTTTGAGCAAGAATATTGTTTTTAAGCAGGAAAAGTATATGATGGAAAAAGTCAATGTTTACCGAGAAAGGTAAAAGGGCAGCTCACTCATTGAAAGGAAATGTCGCTGAGCCAGCTTTTAGGAAAAAGGCGGAAGAAAGGGCAGCTCAGGGGGCGCCCTACCGGGATTCATGGAAACTCTAACTGCTGACTGCAGTGCTGGCACTTAGCTTCATAAAATGTGTTAATACTGAGATTCGCAGAGAATGACTGTTAAAGTCTACAAAGTCTACAACTTGCACACATAACACAAACATACAGAATGCACAGATTCGTGTGTACTTCATGGGTGAGCTCCTGGGGCTGCAGTTTTGATGTAAAAGACTCAGGTAGTTTGGTACCAGACGGTTGGGTTCTTGAGTAAATGGCGATGGAGTGCTTAGAGCGCAGTGCTCACAGCGCTGTGGTTTCTGCGCTTCCAGTTAGAACGGTTTTCTGCCTGTGATGCGGACCACGTTTTATACATTTGCACAAACAGAGGCAATAACGGAAATTTTTAAGTAGTCATTTATTTTTGGTCGCACTGGCTCTTCGTCGCTGTGTGCGGGCTCTGCCAGTCGCAGCGCGAGGGCTCGTGTCTGCCGCGGGTCCTCCTGCTCCTGTCTGCCGGGAGTCCTCCTTCTGTGTCTGCCGGGAGTCCTCCTGCTCTGTCTGCCGGGGGTCCTCCTGCTCGTGTCTGCCGGCTCCTCCTGCTCGTGTCTGCCGGCTCCTCCTGCTCGTGTCTGCCGGGGGTCCTCCTGCTCCTGTCTGCCGGGAGTCCTCCTTCTGTGTCTGCCGGGAGTCCTCCTGCTCGTGTCTGCCGGCTCGTCCTGCTGTGTCTGCCTGGGGTCCTCCTGCTCGTGTCTGCCGGGGGTCCTCCTGCTCGTGTCTGCCGGCTCCTCCTGCTCGTGTCTGCCGGGAGTCCTCCTGCTCGTGTCTGCCGGGGGTCCTCCTGCTCGTGTCTGCCTGGGGCCCTCCTGCTCGTGTCTGCCGGCTCCTCCTGCTCGTGTCTGCCGGCTCCTCCTGCTCGTGTCTGCCGGGAGTCCTCCTGCTCTGTCTGCCGGGGGTCCTCCTGCTCGTGTCTGCCGGGAGTCCTCCTGCTCGTGTCTGCCGGGAGTCCTCCTGCTCTGTCTGCTGGGGGTCCTCCTGCTCGTGTCTGCCGGCTCCTCCTGCTCGTGTCTGCCGGGAGTCCTCCTGCTCTGTCTGCCAGGGGTCCTCCTGCTCCTGTCTGCCAGGGGTCCTCCTGCTCGTGTCTGCCGGGGGTCCTCCTGCTCGTGTCTGCCGGCTCCTCCTGCTCGTGTCTGCCGGGAGTCCTCCTGCTCGTGTCTGCCGGGGGTCCTCCTGCTCGTGTCTGCCTGGGGTCCTCCTGCTCGTGTCTGCCGGCTCCTCCTGCTCCTGTCTGCCGGGGCTCCTCCTGCTCGTGTCTGCCGGCTCCTCCTGATGCGGAGCACAGGCCCCGCGCACGTGGGTTTCGGGGGCCGCAGCGTGTGATCTCAGCGTTGTGACTCGCAGGTGCCAGAGTTCACAGCTTTCAGTGATGGCGGCTCGTGGGCTGAATCCTGCACCGAGGATGGAATCCGTGTCTCCTGTGTTGGCAGGCAGATTCTTATCCACTGTGCCACCAGCGTGGGACACAGTAATGAAATTTTAAAATTTTGCAAAAAGGAAGACAGGCGTTGAGGATTTTTTTTTTTTTTTTTTTAGTATTAGTATTGCAGTCTCAAAATTCTGAGAAAAAAAGAATTTCTGATGAGCAAACCTCAGACTTCCAGAGCTGTTATGGTTAGGACAGCAGTTGAGAAGCTGGATGCTGTTCAATCATGTTTAATGTCTCAGAAAGAAAGAAATATTGGTTCAACCATGGGCCAGACAACTTCCCCTGTGAATGGACAGATAATAAATATTTTTGGCTTTGTAGACCTGTATAGTCTCTTGTGACTACTCAACTATGCTCTCCTGTGAAAGTAGCCACAGGTAATACATACTAATAAATGAAGGAGTGTGGCAGTGTTCCAATAAAACTTTATTTACAAAACCACACAGCCAGCTGTTTCTGGACTTAGGTTGTTTCCCCTAGTCTAGTCCATTTTAAAAAATCTATTTAAGGTGAAATGTAGGGATCCAGTATGAGAAATGAAAATTATAGCATCAATGTGACACAGTATAACCTCTCAGACTTGAACTCCACAGAACTTTTGCTAATACTCCTGCTTAGGACAGTACTTTTCAAATTGTATCCTAGAAAAACTTTCTTTTCATTGTAAATGTATGCATGTAATTTGATGTCTTTCAGGATAAGACACAAATACTACACATCTGACCTAGGATATCATTACATAGCACTTAGCATAAAACTAAGTTTAAAAAAAAGAATCCGTTTAAAGAAAAATGTTAAAACAATAAGAAATGCTAACCCACACTGAGTACTTAGCAAGTGCCTGGAACTACTTCATGTGTTTTACACATATTTATTAAATGTATCCTCACAACAGCCCTCTAACTCCCGGTTTACAGAAAAGGACACTGAGGTGTGAAGAGTTCAAGTTCAGTACCCTTAAATCACAGAGCTTGTTTGCAATGTCAGAAGGTTTGAACTCCAGCTGTCTGGCCACAGGGCCCACATTCAAACCACCTCACCACAGTACAGAGGGGTCATGTTGGAGGTGGACAAAATGATGGTGCAGAGTGGGGGTCCTCTTCCTTAGGACGTGGGAAGCAGGCATGCTCAGACAGTGCTGGTAGCATAAAATGCCATAAAATGGGTTTATGTTCAACTCATGTCTCCTGCATTGGCGGGTAGATTTCTTTACCACTGAGCCACCAGGGAAGCCAATATGCCCAAAACGTTTACCCAAAGCAGGATCTTGAAGAGATGTTTGCACACCCATGTTTATCACAGCATTGTGCACACCCTTAGAAGATGATTTCTATAAACTTAAGTGTTCAAAAGCACTCACTATTTAGAGTTCTGAAGATGACAATCCAAAAGGAGTGGTGCTATTAAATTCCATCAATATATTATCTACACCAAGTAACAATTCTACTTCTATGAGTTAGTCCCACCAGAATACTAAGAGATGAACAGAAAGTGCCTTTGAGAAAATTAATACATGGAATTCTTTCCTTTCAAAACAAAGAAGTTACTTAATCAGTCTGTCTATTTATGTCTTTGAAGGAACGTTGGTTTAAAACATTATATAATTTTCAAGTGTACAACATTATCAAATACATTTACTGATAAAGAGCTTTAAGAAATATTTTTTTACAGCAAGGAAAGAGTATGTATTTATTGTGCTTCCATTAGAAATTTCCAAGATGAACATATGTATACATGTGCATGCAAATATATATAGACTATTTCTGGAAGCACACAAGATAAATTATGAATAGCATTTCTCACTTTGGGTAGATATGCAATGAGTAGGCAATGAATGCTATTTTTCAACTACATGCATGTATTGCTGCTCAATTAGATACAAATTTTGAAAGGATTGAAGGAAAAAACAAAGGAAATACAAAGTAGTATCTGAACTCTGGTAAAGAATCATTGTTCAGTTGCTAAGTCATGCCCGACTCTTTATGATCCCGTGAACTGCAGCATGCCAGGCTTCCCTGTCCTTCACTATTTCCCTGAGTTTGTTCAAACTCATGTCCATTGAGTCGGTGATGCCATCCAACCATCTCATCCTCTGTCACCCCCTTCTCCTCTTGCCCTCAATCTTTCCCAGCATCAGGGTCTTTTCCAGTGAGTCAGCTCTTTGCATGAGGTGGCCAAAGTATTGGAGCTTCAGCCTCAGTATCAGTCCCTGCAATGAATATTCAGGGTTGATTTCCTTCAGGGTGGACTGGTTTGATCATCCTGCAGTCCAAGAGACTCTTAAGAGTCTTCTCCAGCTCCACAGTTCAAAGCATCAATTCTTTGGCACTCAGCCTTCTTTATGATCTAACTCATATCCATACATGACTGTTGGAAAAACCATAGCTTTGACTATAAGAAGCTTTGCGGCAAAGTGATGTTTCTGCTTTTTAGTCCTGTCTTTAGTGCTGTCTAGGTTTGTCACCAACATTTGCTAGATTATAGAGAAAGGAAGGGAATTTCAGAAACACATCTATCTCTGTTTCATCAACTACACTAAAGCCTTTCACTGTGTGGATCATGACAAACCATGGAAAGCTCTTAGAGAGATGGAAATACCAGACCATCTCTCCTATCTCCTGAGAAACCTGTATGCGTATCAAGAAGCAACAGTTAGAACCCTGTATGGAACAACTAACTGGTTCAAGATTAAGAAAGGAGTATGACAGGGCTGTGTGCTGTCACCCTGTTTGTTTAACCTACACACTGAGCACATCATGAGAAGTGCTGGGCTGGATGAGTTACAAGCCAGGATCGAGATAGGTGGGAGAAACATCAACAACCTCAGAGATGTGGATGATACCATTCTAATGGCAGAAAGTGAAGAGGAACTAAAGAGCCTCTTGATGAGGGTAAAGGAGCAGAGTGAAAAAGCCAGCTTAAGACTAAATATTAGAAAAATACCATGGCATCCAGCCCCATTAATTCATGCAGATGGAAGGGGAAAATGTGGAAGTAGTGACAGATATCCTCTTCTTGGGCCCCAAAATCACTGTGGATGGTGACTGCAGCCGTGAAATCAGAAGATGATTGCTTCTTGGTGGAAAAGCCATGACAAACCTAGACAGTGTGAAAAGCAGGACATTTCTCTGCCGACAAAGATCCATATAGTCAAGGGTATGGTCTTCCCAGTGGTCACGTAAGGTTGTGAGAGCTGGACCATAAAGAAAGCAGAGCACCAAAGAATTGATGCCTTTGAACTGTGGTGCTGGAGAAGACTCCTGAAAGTCCCTTGGACAGCAAACAAGTGGAAAAGCTTGTTTAATCAGCAAACAGATCAAACGAGTCAATCTTAAAGGAGATCAGCCCTGAATATTCACTGGAAGGAATGATACTAAAGCTGAAACTCCAGTATTGTGGTCATCTGATGCAAACAGATGACTCATTGGAAAAGACACTGATGCTAGGAAAGATCGAGGACAGAAGGAAAAGAGGGTGTCAGAGGATTAGATGGCTGGACAGCACCACTGATGCAATGACCATGAATTTGAGCAGACTCTGGGAGATGGTGAGGGACAGGGAGGCCTGGCATGCTGCAGTCCATGAGATGGCAAAGAGTTGGACATGACTGGCAGACCGAACAAAAACAACTAGTTTTGTCACAGCTATTCTTCCAAGGAGCAAGTGTCTTAATCCCCTGGCTGCAGTTAACGTCTGCAGTGATTTAGGAGCCCAAGAAAATGAAACCTGACACTGTTTCCACTTTTTCCCCATTTATTTGCCATGAAGTGATAGGACCAGATGCCATGATCTTCATTTTTTGAATGTTGAATTTTAAGCCAGCTTTTCCACTCTCCTATTTCACCTTCATTAAGAGGCTCTTTAGTTCCTTTTCACATGCTGCTGCTGCTGCTGCTAAGTCACTTCAGTCGTGTCTGACTCTGTGCGACCCCATAGACGGCAGCCCACCAGGCTCCCCCGTCCCTCGGATTCTCCAGGCAAGAATACTGGAGTGGGTTGCCATTTCCTTCTCCAATGCATGAAAGTGAAAAGGGAACGTGAAGTTGCTCAGTCGTGTCCGACTCCTATCGACCCCATGAACTACAGCCCACCAGGCTCCTCCGTCCACGGGATTTCCCAGGCAAGAGGACTGGAGTCGGGTGCCATCCTCTTCACATACCAGCCATTAAAGTGCATGGCATCTGCATATTTTGCTGTTATTGTTCAGTTGCCCAGTTGACTATTCTCTGCATTCAGTTGGGTATGTCTTTCCCTTTCTCCTTTTCCTTTCATGGTAAAGACTGTAACATTAAATTTACCATTCTTACCATTTTTAAGTTTACAGTTCAGTAGTGTTGAGTATAGTCATAGTGCTGTGAAATAGATCTGTACAACTTTCTCATCTTGTAAAAAAAACTGAGTAAGCACAGAGTTCCCTCCCTGCCCCTAGCCATTGGCAGTCCATGGCTACTATCTGTTTCAATGGTTTTTGGTGCCTTAGAGTCTTCATATTCATGGAATCCTACAGTATTTGCCCTTTTGTGATGATTTATTTCACATATCATAATGTTCTTTTGGTTTATCCATATTATGTGAAAGTGAAAGTTGCCCAGTCGTGTCCAACTGTTTGTGACCCCACAGACCCTCTGTCCATGGAATTCCCCAGGTCAGAATACTGGAGTGGGTAGCTGTTCCCTTCTCCAGGGATCTTCCCAATCCAGGTATTGAACTGGGGTCTCCTGCATTGCAGGTGGATTCTTTACCAGCTAAGCCACTAGGGAAGCCTGAATGTATGTAAATAGATTCTGTATTGTTTTTACAGTGAATATATTCCTAATAGAGGCTTTTAGATGGTATGGATAAGAAAAAGTACTATTTCAACTTAGAGAAAACTTTTTAGGTGACTTTCTCCTTTTTTAACGTGTGTTATTGAAATGTAGTTGATTTATAATGTGTTAATTTCTACTGTATCACAAAATGATTCAGTTATATATCTGTATATATGTATGTGTGTGCATACATATATATACATATACATATAAATTTATATACATATGTACATATCCCTGGGAATGGTTACCTACTCCAGTATTCTTGCCTGGAGTATTCCATGGGCAGAGGAACCTGGCAGGCAGAAGGCTGGACCCAACTAAGTAACACACACACACGCACACACACACACACACACATATATGTATATTGTTTTAGTTGTCAAGTGATGCTAAACTCTTTTGCGACCCCATGGACTATAGCTCACCAGGCTTCTCTGTCCATGGGGATTTCCTGGGCAAGAATACTGGAGTGGGTTGCCATTTCCTTTTCCAAGGGATCTTCCCAAAACAGGGATCGAACCCGAGTCTCCTGCATTGCAGGCAGATTCTTTCCTGCTGAGCCACCAGGAAATATATATATATATATATATATATATATATATGTATATATATAATTATTTTCATATTCTTTCCGTTATTGTTTATCACAGAATATTGAATATAGTTATGTGTGCTATGCAGTAGGACCTTGCTGCTTATCCGTTCCATATACAATAGCTTGTATCTGCTAATCTCAAACTCCTGCTCCATCTCTCACCTACCTTTCCTGCACTTTGGCCACCACAGTCTCTGCTCTCTATGTCTGTGAGTCTGTCTCTCTTTCATAGATAAATTCATCATTTGTGTCATACTGTAGATTCTGCATATAAGTGTTGTCATATGATATTTGTCTTTCTCTGACTTACTTCACTTAGTAGGTCCATCCATATTGCTGCAAATGACATTATTTTCTTCTTTTTTTATGACTGGGTAGCATTCTATTGTATATATGCACCACATCTTTATCCATTCATTTCTTGATGATCATTTACGTTGTTTCTGTGTCCTTTGGCTGTTGTAAACAGTATGCAGTGAGCATTTCGGTGAATTTGCCTTTTTTAATTACAGTTTCCTGCAGATGTGCGCCCCCGAGTGGGATTGCAGGGTCACACAGCTGCTCTACTGTTAGGGTGAGAGGCTTCCGCACTGCTCTCCACAGTGACTGTGCCAGTTCACGTTCTCGCCAACCACGCAGGAGGTTCCCCTTTCCTCCACACCTCCTCACTTGCTATCTGCACTTTTGGATGCTGGCCGTTTTGACTGGTGTGAGGTGGCACCTCATTGCAGTTTCTCTTGCAGTTTTGACTTGCACTTCTCTGATGGTTAGGAATGCTGAGCGTCTGTGCTGGCCATTTGTCTGTCTTCTTTGGAGAGGTGTCTGTTCAGCTCTTCTGCCCATTTTCAGCTGTGCTGTTTGTTTTCTGTCATTGAGTTGTATGAGCTGTTTGTCTGTTTTGGAAATTAAGCCCTTGTTGGTTGCATCGTTTGCAAATATCCTCCTCCTCACTTCCATGTATTTTCTTCTCGTTTTGTTTATAGTTCCCTTTGCTGTACAAAAGCTTGGAAGCTTGATTAGATCTCATTTGTTTATTTTTGCATTCATTTCTATTGTCTTAGGAGACTGACCTAAGAAAACATTGGTATGATTTATGTCAGAGAATGTTTTGCCTATGTTCTCTTCTATGAGTTTTTTGGTGAGGTGATTTTCTTCTTGCAGATAAAAGAGCAAGTGTCTCTGGGATTATATTACAGAGATTTGTGTGTGTGGACAGAAGTGCACTTGTCTACCATGCTGGGTAAGTATCCATAGGGTGAAGCTCCAGACACGAAGCACGTGACTCATCTTCCATCCGTATTCCCAATTACTCTTTTGCTGTGCTGGAGATTCTGTGCTTATTTCTTTAGGAGGGATCAGTTAAGAGCTAAGGAAGAGAAGTTTTGAAAAAGAGTTGAATGTCAGGGCATTTTTCTAGAAGGGGCTATGAGCAAGAAAGAAGAAGGGCAGGCAGTGGAAATATGAGACCTTAGCCTCACACTGCATCTGTGACCCAGAGAGAGAAGTTCAGAATAAATCAGTTTTGATGCATATTAGGCAAGTGGAGTTTATTTGGATTTGAACTCCTGTCTTCTCTTTTGTGTTTTTTTTTAAATGTTTTTAATCATTCAGCCTGAGTGGCTTATCTTCCTTTCAGAGCCTTGAACATTTTAATGATTCATTATCCTTCTTCTTTTAAAAAGAGAGAAGAGAAAAATTATGTGAGCAGTAGAAAGAACTCTCTGGGGAGCTCTTGTATATGCTGCAGCAAAAGCTTTATTAGCTAAAGTCCCCACTGATGGAAAATTCAGACATAGGAAAAGCTCCTGCATATTGTAAGCAAGTTTGAGAGCTACCAAAAGTATCTTCAGAATGAAATGCAAAATTACTGTGGCAACAGGTTTTCATCCTCATATCCCCAAGTAATGAAAAGTGAAATGGTCAGTGAATTACATCACCAATAGGCTTTCTATCCTTCAGTTCAGTTCAGTCGCTCAGTTGTGTCCGACTCTTTGCGACCCCATGGACTGCAGCACTCCAGGCCTCCCTGTCCTTAGGTTAAATAAATAAATAGATGAATCAATTACTTGAGGAAGCTGACAGTGACACCCAGGGTCCTTTGTAAAAATGCCCATCGAACACTCTGTATGTGTGTGTGTGCTGTCTCAGTTGCTTCAATTGTGTCCGAATCTTTGTGACCCCATGGACTGTAGCCCACCAGGCTCCTCTGTCCATGGGGATTCTCCAGGTAGGAATACTGGAATGGGTTCCCATGCCCTCCTCCAGGGGATCTTCCAGACCCATGAATTGAACCCACATCTCATGTCTCCTGCATCGGCGGGCGGGTTCTTTACCACTAGCGCCACCTGGGAAGTCCCGTCAAACACTCTGGGGTGCCTTTAAATGGGAAGGGATTAAATCTATCCCTATATTAGTTTCCTAGGGCCGCTGTCACAAAGTACCAGAAAGTGGGGGGCTTAAAACAACAGAAATTCGTTGTTTTAAGTCCCCTCCTCTCATAATTCTGGAGGCTAGAAGTTAAAAATCTTCGCAGGGCATGGTCAGGATAAAGGTCTCTGGAGAACCTCTTCCAGGTTGTTCTCTTAACTTACGATGTTAACAGTGATTCTTGGAGCTCTTTGGCTTGTAGATCATGGTTGCGATCTCTGTCTCCATTGCCATGTGACTTTCTTCCTCTGTACCTTTATCTCATCTTCCCTGTCTGTGTGTCTCTCCTCTTCTTTAGACTTCCGTGGTAGCTCAGACTGTAAAGCGTCTGCCTACAATGCGGGAGACCCGGGTTTGATCCCTGGGTTGGGAAGATCCACTGGAGAAGGAAATGGCAACCCACTTCAGTACTCTTGCCTGGAAAATCCCATGGATGGAGGAGCCTGCAAAGAGTCAGACACGAATGAGCGACTTCACTTCTCTTCACTTCCTCTTCCTATAAGGACCCAGGTCATATTGGATTAGGGCCCTCTGTCATGACCCCATCTGAAACTGATGACATCTGCAAAGGCAAAATTTCCAAAGAAGTTCACATTCACAGGTTCTGGAGTTAGGATTCCAATATATCTCATCATGGCAATTGTCTAGAAGGACAGAGGTGTGCATGTGTGCTAAGTTGCTTCATGTCTGACTCTTTGCAACCCTATGGACTATAGTCTGCCAGCCTCCTCCATCTATTGGGATTCTCCAGGCAAGACTATTGGAGTGGGTTACCATGCCCTTCTCCAGGGTATCTTCCCCACCCAGGGATTGAACCAGCATTTCTTATGACTCCTGCATTGGCAGGAAGGTTCTTTACCACTAGTACCGCCTGGGGAATGAAAGTGAAAGTGAAGTCTCTCAGTTGTGGCTGACTCTTCGACCCCAGGGACTGTAACCTACCAGGCTCCTCTGTCCATGGGATTATCCAGGCAAGAGTGCTGGAGTGGGTTGCCGTTTGCTTCTCTAGAGGATCTTCCCGACCCAGGGACCAAACCGGGGTCTCCAGCATTGTAGGCAGACGCTTTACCGTCTGAGCCACTAGGGAAGGCACCTGGGGGGTAGCTGTAGCCAAATTGCGCTTATTGAAAAGAAAATGAAGCACTTCCTCGTGTTGCTTGCTGTGCCCACTCTTTGTTATGGAAGAAGAGGATTAATCTGGAATCGATAAGAAATGCTTCTGGACCTCATAGCAAATAGAATCTGAGAAAACGAGCAAACAGCACCCTGGAGTGCTGCAGGGTGCAGGATCTAGAAAGGGAGACTGGGATTTGAGTCAGTGTGAAGATCAGTGGTTGGTGTCTAACATTTACTGAGTATTCATTGCGAGCCAGGCCTGGCTTTAAGCATTTCAGGGGCATCGTATCATTTAATCTTTCTCCATGGGTATCTTCTTTTTACAAAGAAACTCTGAAGCTCCGTTTTACACAATGGTCAATCTCTATGTTACTCTGGAATATTCTAAGGTAGATTGAAGTAGCCCTTTATTTTTCTATTATTATCATTTTTATTTATTCTTTATTACCTTCCATGAGATAAGTTCCCAGAGCTCACATAAGAAAGAGAAGATGGAAGGGAGGGAGACTTTACAACATCACTGTGTTCGTGGTGAGGCAGAGGCAAGTCTGAGTCACCTGAGGGCTGGGTTTAGGAGGTAAGAGTGTGCCCAAGGATACTGTTCAGAGATGATGTGGAGAATTGCTGACCTCAGGATACTGAATGAAAGTCTGCGTACTGTGGTTTTGTGGCTGTCCCAGCTCAGACTGTGCCTCTGTACTTAGGGGTCTACCATCCTTGTTCAAGGTTCCAGACAGAAACACACATGCTGAATTTTTGGTGCCTTTGTAAGTTCTGTCTCTCTACTGGGAGTGAGATGGAGGCTAGACCCAGATGTTCCTGCCAGGTTGGAGGGAGTTCAGTGTTGAACAAAGCACATTCCCTGCTTCATTAAAGGGCGCTCAGCTCAAGACTTGGGGCGTCTTGGTTCACAGAAATGAGAAACGGACCAGCTTTAGGTCAGGCTTTGCTTTTATGCACGTTTGTCTGGGCTCAGCATCTCTGAGCAGCAGGTTTTTCAGAGTCTCTGTCCTTTGTTGGTCCTTCGCTCAGTCGTAGGAAGCCCTCAAGATGCATCCAGATGTGTGAGTGAGCATGTGCTCGGTCATGTTCAACTGTTTACGACCGCACAGACTGCAGCCCACCAGACTCCTCTGTCCATGGAATTCTCTAGGCAAGAATACTGAGTGGGCTGCCATTTCCTTTTCCAGGGGACCTTCCTAATCTGGGAACCGAACCCATGTCTCTTTGTCTGTTGCCCTGGCAGGTGGAATCTTTGCCACAGAGTCACTTCAGAAGCCCATCCAGATGCATGTTATTCCCTAAGTCAGTCTGAACCCCAAACCTGGTCCTCAAGTACTACCATAGGCCAAAAATCACCCAGGAAAGGGGAGGAGGGATGAAAGGAAGATGCAGGTGGGAGGTGCACAGGTAAGGGTCCTGCTTAGCTGTCACCTGCAGAACAGGAGCAGGTTGTCACACCTTACTTTCCCTGCCTCCAGGTTGGAACCTGGAGAGCTTGACTGGATTCAGTTCTCTGTGTTAAAAAGTTGCTAGGTCATTTTCAAATTTCATTTTATTTTCTCATTTACACTTAGTTTGCAGTTGAGTTTTGTCTGGGTTTTGCTTTCTCCTTTTTTTTCTCCTGATTTTGGCTTTATTACTTTCAAATAATACTTTTCCTTCAATCACCATTTTCTTCGTATTAATGCTGTTTTACATTGCTTGCTGAGGACTGATTTTGTTACCCTCACTGCTGTTTTGTCTTCTTGGCAGCCCCCTGAGACGATCTGTTTACTACACTGGGTTCTCCAGGAGACTGTGGAGAGGCTGCCTAACAGACAGTCTCCTGAGAGACTTTCTTTACCCATTTTCAGTGGGAAGCAGTTTCAGCCAGAACTGGGTAATTACCCAGTTTCATCATGGCTGGGTAATACAAGCATCCAAATCATGAGGGGTGGTGGGGTGGGGTGTGAGTTCTGAGCATTGATTTTGATGGAATCATGGGTGTGACTTTCCCTCTTTCGGCTCCTGACGTGGATTAATGATTCAGAGGTTGTTGTGTGTGTGCTAAGCTGCTTCAGTCGTGTCTGACTCTGTGCAGCCATACGGACTGTAGCCTGCCAGGCTCCTCTGTCCATGGGCTTCTGCAAGCAAGAATGCTGGAGTGGGTTGCCATGCCCTTCTCCAGGGATTTTCCCACCCCAGGGGTTGAACCTGGCTGTCTTATGTCTCCTGCATTGGCAGTCGGGTTCTTTAGCGCCATCTGGGAAACCCTCAGAGGTCATTACCTTAATATAAAAAGGTGTTCATGCTGGCAAGAGCTAGGTAAGCTAGCAGGCACTGGGCGACTCTCACTGTGTGAGGCTGATGGTCAGTATATCCCTGGTAAGGAATGAGAAATTATGCCACGTGTCCTGCCGCCGCGTGACACCAGATGAGGTGCAGTGTCAGTGGGCTTCACGCGACGTGAAGCTGAGGGTGGGTGTGTGGGCAGCCGGCCAGAGTGCCCAGGAGATCCACAACCTTGGCGAGGATGAGTGGTCGCCCATCACCACAGGGGCTCATACGCAGGAAACTCGGTGTTTCTCTGTATCGGCCTGGGTCACAGTGATGACATTCACATAAACGAAAATGCTGCTTTTCTTTGTGTAAGTTTTTGTTGTTATAAAATATACATAGTGTACAATTTACCATTTTAAGTATTTTAAGTGGCATTAAATACACTTACTTGTGTTTCTGTCACCCCACTATTCATCTTCAGAATTTTTGAGAGATAAAAGAACTGATATTTATTAAATGTGTGTATTTTTATATAATTTTAAAGGTTACACTCCATTTACAGTTATTACAAAATATTGGCTATATTCTTCGTGGCATATATCCTTGTAGCCTATCTTACATCAATAATTTATACCTCCCACTCCCCACTCCTATTTTGCCCCCCTGCCCTGGAAAACACTTATCTTTTCTCTGAGCTTGATTATACTTACTAGTTTCTTGTAAGTTTTAGATTCCACATGTAAGTAAGAAAGAGAAAGACGAGAGTTCCAGAGAAGAGCAAGGAGGATAAGAAGGGCTTCTTAAGTGAACCATGCAGAGAAGCAGAGCATGATGGGAAAGGCTAGGGATCTTTTTAAGAAAATTAGAGGTACTCTAACCCTAACCCTAACCCTAACCCCAACTGTAACCCCTTAACCTTTGTCCATGCAAAGATAATAAAGGAAGGAAATGGCCAGACTTCAGAAGCAGAAGAGATTAAGAAGAGGCGGCAAGAGTACACAGAAGAACTATACAGAAAAGATTGTAATGATCCAGGTAACCGTGTTGGTGTGATCGCTCACCTAGAGCCAGATATCCTGGAATGTGAAGTCAAGTGGGCCTTAGGAAGCATCACTACAAACAAAGCTAGTGGAGGTGATGGAATTCCAGTTGAGCTATTTCAAATCCTAAAAGATGATGGTGTGAAAGTGCTGCACTCAATATGTCAGCAAATTTGGAAAACTCAGCAGTGGCCACAGGACTGGGAAAGGTCAGTTTTTATTCCCATCCCAAAGAAAGGCAATCCCAAAGCATGTTCAAACTACCGCACAATTGCACTCATTTCACATGCTAGCAAGGTAATGCTCAAAATCCTTCAAGCTAGACTTCAGTAGCATATGAACTGAAAACTTCCAGATGTACAAGCTACATGTAGAAAAGGCAGAGAAACCAGAGACCAAATTTCCAACATTCATTGTGTCATAAAAAAGGCAAGGGAGTTAAAAAAAATCTGCTTTTACTTCATTGACTCGGCTAAAACCTTTGACTGTGTGCTTTCTTGTGCTTAGTCGCTCAGTCATGTCCACGTCTCTGTGACCCCACTGTCCATGGGGACTCTCCAGGCAAGAATACTGGAGTGGATTGCCATGTCCTCCTCTAGGGAACCTTTCCAAGCCAGTGATTGAACCAGGTCTCCCACGTTGCAGGCAGATTCTTTACCATCTGAGCCACCTGGGAAGCCTTTGACTGTGTGGCTTACAACAAACTGTGGAAAATTCTTAAAGAGATGTAAATATCAGACCACCTTATCTGTCTCCTGAGAAACCTGTATGCAGGCCAAGAAGCATCCGGACTTGAAATGATGGACTGGTTCAAAATTGGAAAAGGGGTACATCAAGGCTGTATATTGTCACGCTTCGTATTTAACTTATATGCAGAGTACATCATGTGAAATGCTGGCTGGATGAATTACAAGCTGGAATTAATATTGCTGAGAGAAATATCAACAACCTCAGATATGCAGATGATAACACTTTGATAACAGAAAGCGAAGAGGAACTAAGAGCCTCCTGATGAGCGTAAAGAAGAGAATGAAAAAGTGTGGTTAAAACTCAACATCCAAAGAACTAAGATCATTACATCTGGTCCCATGTCTTCATGGCAAATAGAAAGGGAAAAGGTAGGAACGGTGACAGACTTTATTTTCTTGGGCTCCAAAATCACTGCAGACATTGCCTGCAGCCATGAAATTAAAAGAGGCTTGCTCCTTGGAAGAAAAACTATGATAAACCTAGCAGCATATTAAAAACCGGAGACACCACTTTGCTGACAAATGTCCATATAGTCCAAGCTATGTTTTTTCAGTAGTCATGTATGGATGTGAGAACTGGACTATAAAGAAAGCTGAGCACTGAAAGACTCATGCTTTCAAATTGTGTTGTTGAAAAAGACTCTTGAGAGCCCCTTGGACTGCAAGGAGAATCAACCAGTCGATCATAAAGGAAATCAACCCTGGATATTCATTGGAAAGCTTGATATTGCAGCTGATCCTCCAATGCTTTGGCCACCTGGTGGGAAGAGTCAACTTATTGGCAAAGACCCTGATGCTGGAAAAGATTGAGAGCAGGAGGAGAAGGGGGTGACAGAGAATGAGATGGTTAAATGCAGTACAAACTCAATGGACATGAGTTTGAACAAACTCCAGGAGATAGTGAAAGATAGGGAAGCCTGGTGTGCTGCAGTCCATGGGGTCACAAATAGTTGGACAGGACTCAGCGACTGAACTGCAGCATTAATGCAATGCTGTTTTCGTCTGCTTCTTTGTAGTTCACATAATGCTTCTATGGAGAAATGAGGCCTCCAGTTTCTTCATCTGTTGCCTAGCTCACATCACTCACCTTTATTTTTAAAATATCACATCTTTTTCAATATATGCTGAGGTGTTCATTTTCGCATTTTGTGATTTTTGCCTGTCTTTTCCTGTATTTTTAAAATGAAAATAAAAACATATCCTAGTCACTGCTGGAATAAAAAGCAGCTTTACTCTACCAGAATACCCCGCGCAGTGTCTATAAGGGCCTTTTAAATCACACATAGCAGTTTTTCAGAGAACCAGTTGACCTTGTATGACTGGAGATGCTTCACCTCAAACCCACGTCTGCTCCCTCTGTTGAAGGTGGTGCTGGTCTCTCCAGATGTTGCTGAAATGGGACCAGCATGCTTGCACACCCCCACAAAATTCAAGGGCTCTGACAATGCTCCCAAGCCAGTACTTGTTCAGGAGGTGACAGAAGTACTATAAACACAAAACACGCCGGGTTCTAAGGCAGCCTTCACTCCACGTGGGAAGTATGTGGCCAGCATTTGATTTGATAAAATGAGTATCAGTTAGAAGCCAGCATTGACCCCTTGCTCCTTTAATGACTTCATCTAACATCTTCTGTTGACCCGCCCAGATGTGTTTTATCCTGTGTCCAGCTATCATTGGCTCTGCGAGTCCCCTAAGGCTTTCCCTGTTTCAGCATCTGCTCCCTTCAGGTGACCTACACTTGCCCACTTTCTATCAGACGTTTCCTGGAGGCCATCCTGATGTGGTTCTAACAGCCTCGGCTGAGCACTGCCACTTCATGGACTCACTAAAGGACACATTCCTGTGGGTCATGTCCCCCCCACCCAATGACTCTAAGGAGCTCCAGCACAGAGGCTGCCAGCAAATGCTGGGAGAAGCCCTTAGTGCCACAGGGAGGCACCCATGGCCCCAAACCCAGGGCTTCTTCCAGGAGAGACTCCCCAGGAGGGAAAGGGGCTGTCTCCCCATGTGGACAGAGGGACAGCTCACCTCTCTGACCTCAGGCTGGAGAAGGTGGAGGGCTCAGGACTGCGGAAGTCTCTGCAGGGCACTCGCCTCCTTCCTGAGAGTCTGTGTGACCCACATGCAGGCAAGGAGGTGAGATCCTGCTGCTGTCTCTCCCTCGGGAGTGGAGTCACTGTTACGGGGAAATCTACCCTCACCCTGATTTCACTGGGGCTGGTTAGAAAGCGGGGAAAGCAAGCAAAACCAAAACCTGACTGTGGTTTTTGAAGATACATGAACCTGCGTCTGTATGTAGCACCTTCTCAAAACAGAAAAGCCAAAGTGTTAGTCACTCAGTCGTGTCTGACTCTGAGACCCCAGGGACTGGAGCCCCCCAGGCTCCTCCGAGGGCTTTCCCAAGCAAGAATACTGAAGTGGGTTTCCACTTCCTTCTGCGGGGGATCTTCCCGACCCAGGGATCAAACCCAGATCTCCTGCATTGCCGGCAGATTCTTTACCATCCGAGCCACCAGGCTTATTATAGCACCTTCTAAGGATTGGAATTCTAATTCCAAATGAAATGGTCTCTGTTTTAACTCATTACTGATGACTAACTTTCTTCATTTCAGATACAGCCTTTAACAATAGATCCCTGTTCTGTGTTCTGAAGCAAATCCCCTAGCCTTGCCTCCCAACCCTCTGGGGCCAGGAGAGGCATTTTCCCCTAAAAAAGTGGGGGTATTCTGTCCCACTCTGTGCTTTCCTGAGTGCCCTCTCTCCTGGTCTGTTCTTGGGGCTGCGATCTCCTTTCCTTACTCTGATCCTTCTCTGACACTCTGGGGCCCTCACAGTGTGGCCCTGACCCAGGCTCTTCTTTCCTAGCCATCTCGTTTCCTACACTTCAGCTGCATAGAAGCAGGAAGTTCTGCCCAGCATCATGCTTGTCCTGAGAGCACTCTGCCTCATTCCACGTCGTGGCCTTTGCATAGAGGTTCCCTTTACCGGAAATGCTCCTCCTCTCCTGGTAACAGTTTAAATTCCTCCTCGTGATTAAAGTCAGAAATCTGTGGCCTCTTTCTCCTCCGAGCATTGCCTGAAATCAGGCATCTGCTGTGGTTCCCTCGAGTGTGCCTGAAATCAGCAAACGCATCTGCTGTGGTTCCCTCGAGTGTCGAGTCAAGGGCCATGTGATGCTAGTTTTGGCTCCCGCGTCACCAGCCTGCATGGTCCCTGAGTGCCGAGCTCTCTCATTGGTCTTTGCCTTGCGTGTTTCCTCATCGGTTACTCTTTGTAAATGTTGTGAGTGAAGTATTTATCACATTTCTGGCTGTAAGCTGCTGCTGCCTCATAAGATAGCTTTATTAAAAGAAGTGATTCATAGAGTACAGAGATTATTCTGGCTTAACCAATACTGGGGGACAGGGTTGATACAAATTTCTTCTTGTTTTTAGTGCCAAATCACCAGAGTGATGCTTAAAGGCAAGGACAGTTCTGCTAATCTTTGCAGAATAATTTTTTAGTTCACAAAAATCATTCATTCTAAGTCTAAAAAGTAGTATATGAGATAAGCATATGGTTAATACATCCAAAAGCAAATTTTTACAGCCCCTGGACATTGTGATGCACTTGAATCCTCTTGGAACAGGTTGAAATTCAAACTGCATTGATGATTTCTGAATTGCTGATACAGAAATATACCATAGTTCTATAGTTCACCTAATTTAATAGAATGAGATTTCAAAATCACATTCAAAATGGAGCAAATTCAAACTAACTCTTTTCATATTGATTAAATGATAACAGTGGGAAGTATGATTGTCCTTTTCATGAAACATACCAAAATTATATGTTATATTGCATTCACTTAGCACAAAATGTCTTTTAAAAATAAACTGTAAGCACAAAACAGCCTGAGGCGTACACTTGCATAGTTTTAGTTGCATGTCTGCCTGTGCATGACTGACGTCCCTGACAGCTTGCAATCCATGTTTACAAAATTACTCACTGTTTTAAAAGGATATAGCAGAAGGGTGGCTTCTCACGCCTAAATCACTTGTGCATGGTCCCCACTCTAGTGCATTTTACACAACAGGATTTTGTTAGTCATAAACCATGGCTGATGGTCATGAGCACTGGGGTTAACGGGGGAAATAAAAATAAAGATGGGGCCTGAGAAGCTGAGCTATTGTGAGCGAATGTCCAGGAAACAGACTCTCTAATAGCTTATTAGGTATCTAGGAGCCAACAGAACCTTCTAGATAGTCTGTGTAGAAGAATGTAGCTTTCCAAAACTGTATATATTTGGAATTGAAATTCCGTTTGCTGCCAGTATCATTGTAAATGAAGGAGTAAGTCTCTCGTGTAGGGTCTTAAAGGACCACTGCAAGATTTCCACAAAAGAAATTAAAGGGGTTATTATACTCACAGATGCTTGAGAGGAAGGCAGGGCATAGCTCACCACATAGCAACCGCCTCCCTATGGGGAGTTGAAAGAGAGGACCTCAGGCACATCTTGGAGGAGACAGGAAGGCTTGGGGACATTTCATTGTTTCCTGGGATGTCTAAGTCATAGTCAGTGTGTGTGCTCAGTCACTGAATTGTGTCCAACTCTTTGCGACTCCACGGACTGTAGCCTACCAGTCTCCTCTGTCTATGGGATTCTCTAAGCAAGAATACTGGAGTAAGTTGCCATTTCCTCCTCCAGGGGATCTTCCTGACCCAGGGGTCCAACCTGCAGCTCTTGCATCTCCTATGTTAGCAGGCACATTCTTTACCACTGCATCACCTGGGAAGCCCAAGGTTACAGTCAGAGGAGGGCAAAAAGGAAATATTGTAGCGGGAACCAGCCTGAACACACTGGCCCACCAGGTTCCCTGGTGGACATGCACGGCCTGTTTGTGTTGAGGCAGCAGAGAACTAGGGAATTTAAAACAATTTACAATCCAATCATCTCCACTCTTTATTCTCATTTTCAACCTTATTTTCCTTCTTCAGGTGAGAAAAGCAAGACTTCGCTATTGCGCAGGAAAGTTCCAAAATGTCCAATCCTTAGTCTTCTGAAAGTTAGGAGAGGAAACTGACTTCCTATTAGTTAGTGGTGATGTGGCATTGAAATACCAGACATCCAGCTGAGGCTTCTATGGTGCCCACCGGGCTCATCCACACCCAGCCACGAGCATTTCTCAGACTCCTCAGTGCATTCATTATAGTGCAAAAGAAAAGAACACCTTGTCTTTCTGTTTTTGTTCCTTCTGCCACTGTCTTTATTCTTGTTGTTGTCTTTCAGCCACTAAGTTGTGCCCAAATCTTTGCCATCCTTAGACTGCAGGATGCCAGGCTTCCCTGCCCTTCACTATCTCTTAGAGTTGGCTCAAAATTTTATTCTACCTTGCCTCGTTCTACAGACTGTTGGCCATGGAACTCTGGTGTAGTTTTTCATTATATGTATAGCACCAATACATCTTCCCTCCTTGGCAGGGGTCGTCAGGGAGTCACTGTTAACCTCTGTTTTGTACAAGAAATTGGAAGTGCATGGAGATTAAGAGATTTACCCAAGTCAGAATCACAAGAGGTCAGGAATTCTTAGTTCTTGTGACTTAAAAAAAAGAATATTGTCCTCTCCGTAAATTCATCGCTGCCTCACTAAGTTTATATGAATGGCAAACACGGGCAGAAAAGGCTCTAAGGGCCTTGGTACCTGGGCATCCATCACTACCCCCCAGGGAGGGAGTCCGGGGGCTGCAGTGCTGAGGGTGCTCACTGCCCTCAGTTCAGTTCAGTTCAGTTCAGTCGCTCAGTCGTGTCAGACTCTTTGTGACCCCATGAACCACAGCACGCCAGGCCTCCCTGTCCATCACCAACTCCCGGAGTCCACCCAAACTCATGTCCATTGAGTCAGGGATGTCATCCAACCATCTCATCCTGTCATCCCCCTTCTCCTCCTGCCCTCAATCTTTCCCAGCATCAGGGTCTTTTCAAATGAATCAGCTCTTTGCATGAGGTGGCCAAAGTATTGGAGTTTCAGCTTCAACATCAGTCTCTCCAATGAACACCCAGGACTGATCTCCTTTAGGATGGACTGGCTGGATCTCCTTGCAGTCCAAGGGACTCTCAAGAGTCTTCTCCAACACCACAGTTCAAAAGCATCAATTTTTCTGCGCTCAGCTTTCTTCACCATCCAACTCTCACATCCATACATGACCCCTGGAAAAACCATAGCCTTGACTAGACGGACCTTTGCTGACAAAGTAATGTCTCTGCTTTTTAATATGCTGTCTAGGTTGGCCATAACTTTCCTTCCAAGGAGTAAGCGTCTTTTAATTTCATGGCTGCAATCACCATCTGCAGTGATTTTGGAGCCCAGAAAAATAAAGTCAGCCACTGTTTCCACTGTTTCCCCATCCATTTGCCATGAAGTGATGGGACGGATGCTGTGATCTTAGTTTCCTGAATGTTGAGCTTTAAGCCAACCTTTTCACTCTCCACTGTCACTGTCATCAGGAGGCTCTTCAGTCCTTCTTTGCTTTCTACCGTGAGGGTCACTGCCCTCACTGCCCTCTTTACTCTCTTGGACTGAGGTAGAACTCTGCGAGCAGCTCATGTGGTCCCTCAGGGCCCTGCTAATGGGTCCAGCTTTGAAGCCGAGACGCAGACCCCATGGGGCCTGTAAACCGCCG
This sequence comes from Cervus canadensis, assembly GCF_019320065.1. Classification (NCBI taxonomy): domain Eukaryota; kingdom Metazoa; phylum Chordata; class Mammalia; order Artiodactyla; family Cervidae; genus Cervus; species Cervus canadensis. The sequence goes on along the minus strand of NC_057399.1, from coordinate 7,928,357 downwards.
GCCCGTTTGCAGAAGGATGATGGGCACTCAGAGATGGGACAGGCAGAGCTTGCATAGACGCACCGAGGCGGTGAGCGGCCCCTCTGTGCTTACTTAAACCTTTGAGAAACGCATAGGGAACTGAAAATGCCATCTTTCTATCAGGACATCTACCACCCTTGTATTACTTTCAATACATAGCATACTCAAAAATACAAATTAAAAGCTTCTTCAAAAAAAAAAAACAAACAAACAAAAAAAAAAAGCTTCTTCAAGGCAGAAGAACAGGAGAATTCTATCTTTGAATATTCCTACAATAGCTGAAGTTAGTATTTAAAATGAGAAAAAAAAATAGTTGAAGTTGTTCTTAAAATCACCCTGTAAGCAGCTATAAAATTCTTTAAGAAAAATAGCTCAGGACAGAAATATAATAGAGACTGCACGCATTCATGAATTTATCTGCCTCCTAACAAGCCCAACCTGTGAAGTGTGGAGCATTTTATGTGTTAGAGGCGTAATTATAAATCGCTTAAATACTCACTTGATCACGCTGCAGTACATTTTTATTGCTTTACTTGAATGCTCACTTAAGATTTTTCTCTGAAATGTACTCAGAGCAGAGACAGTTATACAATAAAAGTGAGAAATTGGAAGAGCATAACACTGTCTTAGAAATAGTCCATACAGAAACCACTTACTCAGGCACAGACTTTCCACATGTTTTATGTTCTGTCCACAGAGCTAGCCCAGGGCAGAATAGTAAGGCAGTCAAAGAAAGTGTCCTGTCATTTCCCTCTTACCAACTCAGACATCAACATTTTCTCCCACTCTTTCAGTGCCAGTTGCTCTCAGCTGAGAATAAAGGAGGTGAAAATGTGAGCTCTCCTAAGAAAACTCTTCCTCTGTCTCCCCCATCCTTTGCAAAGCCTTGCACGAGGCCTGCTGGCAAATGTGGTCCAATAATATTGTTGGATGGATAAACAGATAAGAGACCCTGACTTCAAAGAATGCCGCAAAGGGTTGTTCTGTTTCAGAAAGACAGTTCTTAAGTTTGAAAAGTCTTTGAGAATCACAGTAAATCAGTATTTCAATGCCATGGTGGCTCCTTAGGAGGAATAGAACAGTTATTTTGAGCGACAGTGGCCGTTTCTGGTGTATTTCAGGTCACACCTCAGAGTTTGCTCAATGTCTATAAATTCCATGCCATTCATCATACTGTCTTTTTATATCGTTTGTCTTCTGTAGACCTTTAATCATTTGTACTACCTGTAGTAGTCAGGTGTCAGGTTTGAATCGTTAATTTTGTTACCTTGTTTTTTTTAGCATATTCATGAATGAGATAAATCTTTGCTTTTATTTGTTTGTAAACAATTATATTATACTACATTATACTATATTTGCACTTCTGAAATTTTTATAGCTAAGACATGATAAAAATAAAAGAATATCTCCTAAACTAAAATGGGGAATTTTCTTCTAACACTTCAGTCTAATGTCTGTGAAATAATCCAGAAGAAAAGTAATAAGAAGCAATTTTCTTTACAAACTAGGAAACATCAGTGAATTCCTCCTTGCATTTCAGACAGTCAGACTGATTGAATTCATGTTTAGGTGAGAAAGACTATGTCACTGAGACAATTAGGTGAGCTTATGTAAGCTCTGTGTGGATGTGAGAGCTGGACTATAAAGACAAAGCTGTGGTTTTTCCAGTGGTCATGTATGGATGTGAAAGCTGGACCATAAAGAAAGCCGAGTGCCGAAGAATTGATGCTTTTGAACTGTGGTGTTGGAGAAGAGTCTTGAGAGTCCCTTGGACTGCAAGGAGATCCAACCAGTCCATCCTAAAGGAGATCAGTCCTGGGTGTTCATTGGAAGGACTGATACTGAAGCTGAAACTCCAGTACTTTGGCCACCTGATGGGAAGAGCTGATTCATTTGAAAAGACCCTGATGCTGGGAGGGATTGGGGGCAGGAGGAGAAGGGGACAACAGAGGATGAGATGGCTGGATGGTATCACCGACTCAATGGACATGGGTTTGGGTGGACTCCGGGAGTTGGTGATGGACAGGGAGGCCTGGCGTGCTGCAGTTCATGGGGCCGCAAAGAGTCAGACACGACTGAGCGGCTGAACTGAACTGATATAAGCACTTGTGCTTGGCTCAGGGCTTCATTCATGGGAAGCACTCCACTAGGACACAGTGAGATGGTTACTTCTCTTGGTAGCTCCCATATATATGAATAAACTTTTTCCCTTGTTAATTGGTCTTTTGTCATTTTAATTTTCAGGCCCCTAATTACTAAACCCAAGCTGGCATGGGAAAAGTCTGCTTCCTGACACTAGCAGTTGTTTGAAGAATAATGCCATCATTTCCTGTGACTATGAAATCACAAGGTCACAGATTAACCTGCATACTTAGCAAGTATAAAACATACTCTGAGTTTAAAAATAAGATCATCAAAGCATACTGAAGTATTGATATAAACATTTTGAGATGATAAAGATCTGACTGTACAAATGACGTGGTATGCCATGCCTTGTTCAGCCGCTTCAGCCCTGTCTGACTCTAAGACCCCATGGACTGTACCCGCCGGGCTCCTCTGTCCACGGGATTCTCCAGGCAAGGACACTGGAGCGGGCTGCTACGTCCTCCTGCAGGGACCTTCCCGACTCGGGGACAGAAACCGAGTCTCCAGCAATGCAGGCAGATTCTTTGCTGCTGAGCCACTGGGGAAGCCCATAATAAACTATAAAAAATGGTTATATTTAGTGCTGGATGAAAGAGTGGCTTCTTCATTCTTTAAGCTTTTCTGTATTATTTGAGTTTTCTAGGCAGGCATGTCAGTGTCTATTGCTTATTTTATATGTCACCATGGATTTTCTGACTAGTGAGATCATAGACTATATTTTTATTGTTATTTTCTATCAAAAAAGCAGTGTAATATATACTATTTTTAAAAAGGAAGCAAAGGAGAATTTCTAATCATGCATCAATGAAAAAAAAGAGCAGAAACATAAAATAGCAGATCAATATGTTAAAATATATAAACATTTCCATAGCGACTTGAATTAAATAGATTATTTAGTTGCAGACAATTTCATACACATTCTCTAGTAAGTCTTCTGGAAGATAAACTTTAGTCTTTCCATCCAGAACTTTTGAGTGTCTGACCCTTTGCCCTATTTGCTACATGTTAACCTGCCATTTTCGTGGGTGCCATAGAAGACGAGAGACTTCTGGGTCGGAGACAGAGGTCTCTGTTTCCTGCTTGGTTACTCACCAGGCACCGCAGGCAGCACGAGGGTCAGAATATCTGCTTGGTTCTCCTTCACGCTGAGTCACACAGGGGCCATGGGGGTAAGCCCAGGTGGGTGTCGGCATGCACACTGGGTTATGTTGCAAGATCTCAGGGAATCAGAATCTTTTGGGAGGTAAGGTAACTGTGCTTGCCCTTTGCTTTGGAAGAAGATGTTATCTTACAAGGCTGTTTTTTATATAAACATCCTTGGAAAGCGAGCTGGGAATAAAGGGCAGTTGGTGCTTCTCTTAGTAGGATGTGCAGAAATGTGGGAAACCCGTGGCAAATTGTCTTCTCTGCTCTGACACACTCACAGACTTTTACTTTTCTTATAAAATTGCAGTTATATGTTGCAAATGACTTATTTTACATTTGCTTTAACTTAGTTTTCAAATATATATTTCTTTATCCTGTTTTAAAATTAACTCCTCTTGTGTAAGAGTTAATTTTGCACTCAGAGTAAATATGACCCTAATCATTCTGGTTTAACTGTATCGCTGACTCAGATTTAAAATGCTGAGAAAAAAACACCTCTATTTTGTCATTAAAACTACCAAAACAGTTTTAAATGTACAATTAGTTTAAAAACAGCTGTTTGACCTTGACATATTTTTAAACATATTTGGCTAAATCCTACTTAAGTTAACACTTCCTTTGAAAACAGAATTGTGACAAGCACTTTGAATGTGTTATTATTTTTCTGCAGAAATAACAGCAAAATCTTGTAGTATGTCTCTCTTATAAACCCAGTGTAGGATAAATCTAAATATTCTGATTTGGGAAGAAAATTTTGAATGGAAGAATTTTTTATTCCACTGCTGCAGGATTGTCTGTATGTTGCATGTTTAGTTGCTCAGCCGTGTCCAACTCTTTGTAATCCCATGGGCTGTAGCCCACCGCGCTCCTCTGTCCGTGGGATTCTCCAGGCAAGAATACTGGAGTGGGTGGCCATTTCCTACTCCACGGGGTCTTCTGGACTCAGAGATCAAACTCCTGTCTCTTGAGTCTCCTTAACTGGCAAGTGAATTCTTTGATCACTAGCACCACCTTGGGACTCTTTTTCTTTTCTTTCTTTTTTTCTGTTTTTGGACACAATATATAGTGATTTATTGTTTCAGGTCCATTTCTAAAATTTTATAAACAAAAGATAGATGTAAAGTCATGAATTTTAAAGAAGCATAATTAGAATAATAGAACATAAAATACCTATCATTTTGAAAATAATTCATAGACAGGATTACATTATCTATTTATCTGGCTCATTAACCCAGATAACATTGTTCCATTTTTAAGCCATCAAGTAATAAAGGAATAGAGAGGGAGAGAGAAAGGGAGAGAAAGAGGGAAAGGAGGGAGGGAGAAGAGAGGAGAGAGAGAGAGAACCCTAAGAGTATGTACATTCTTGTGACAGTAAGGATCGTAACTTTCATGGACTGATTTTGAAAGACAGCTAAGGAGTGTCATATATATGTTAAAGGTTTGTAGAAATGTGATGGTTTTGAAATGCTGAAATTTCTAACTTTACTTGTTAAAGATTTTCAGTATTTCTTGCAACTAAAGTGAAATTTGATAAAGAATAAGCTTTTAGGAAGTTTAAGAGATTTGTTTTAGAAAGTACTGATTTATAGATATGGTAGAGAAGAAAAATATTTCTTCAAGATATGCCAGTGGGAGAAGAATTCATAAATGATATTAATATCTCTGTGCTTCAATCTCCTCTGTGAAGTATATGGCATAGAACTGAACAATCTCACGTTTCTTACATATTTTTCACACTCCTGTAGAAATAAGAAGTCCATACGGGACTCACTGATCCAAGTCACTCAGCAAGAACACTGGAGCCCAGTCCAGAAGCTAAGAGTATTGTTTTGCTCCACCTACGGTCACAAAAGACCATATTCAGATGGTTTAAACAACAGAATCAGTGTCTTCGCACTTCTGGTGGCTAGAAGTCCCAGACTAAGGTGTTGACAGGGTTGTTTTTCTCTGGGACCTCTCTGCGTGGCTAGCAAACGCCGCCTTCTTGTGTGTGCTCAAAACCGCTGGTCTCTCCACTGCGTCAGGCTTCCCTGACACCTCTGTGTTCAGACTTCCTCTTCTGGTGAGGGCACCAGTCAGATCGAATCAGGGCTGATGCTAATGGCCTCATTTTACTGCTAGTCACATGTTTAATGATCCTTTCCTCAGATACAGTCCCAGTCTGTGATACTGGGGGTTAGGATTTCAACCTGTAAATTTGGGGGTGGCATGCAGTTGGGCCCATTCCCTACCATTTGAAGTATTTTAATGTTGAACTAGACTCATGTTGGTATCACTTTAAGTCAGCAGAACTTCTTAATGGAAATCTTCCTAATTCTATAGAAATCACCCAACTTACATATTACTATTTTCAATGTATACAGCAGGCCACTGGGTTAGTGCTATTATCCCAATAGTGTCAAAATGATCTACACTTAGGAATTGAAATACTTCAATTCCTTTAATTTTGTTGCTTTATTTAATTCTGTGAAGCTGCCAATAGAGAATTCACACCATCCAATACTCATTTGAGGCATTCCTCATAACACTAACTACATTTTATTCTTGTAGGTTACTCTTGAAATATTGGAAGCTAGTTTATTTGTCAAAACTGAATTTGTGCCCATGTATCAAATTACATGTAGTTTTATTTGCAGTGTTCTGGCACTGTTTTCAATAACAACACATTGATTTTAAAAATATGGTCTTAATGTCACTGGAGATAATTTTTCCTGGCTTTTTTACAATCTCTTTTCAACCTCTTTGCCCCCCTCCCAAACATGTTTCCAAATGTCTTCTGAAATGTTTTCTTCCGATCATTTAGAAAGATCGGGAAAGAAGAGTGTTAGAAACTTGGCCCTGCTTTCGCTGCATAGGAAGGGTGACTTGCCTTTCATCCTGGTGGCTTAGTTGCTAAATCATGTCCGATTCTTGCAGTCCTATGGACTGTAGCCCATTAGGCTCCTCTGTCCATGTGGTTTCCCAGGCAAGAATACTGAAGTGGGTCGCCATTTCCTTCTCTAGGGGATCTTCCTGACCCAGGGATCCAACCCATATTTCTTGTGCCTCCTGCATTGGCAGGTGGTTCTTTAGCGCCCCCTGGGAAGTCCATCTTTCATCCTAGATTAATATTTCAAGCATGAGGGAAAAAACAGTAAAAACCTGTAACTTTAGCAATGTGTTTGAAAAATGTTTGATTTCAATGATAGTTCTTTAATTCTTACATTGCAGTTTAAACAATACAGTGGTTAACAAATCATGTCAATTAAAAGTAGCATTTAGGACTTCATTTCACATACCTGCATTGGCCCTGGGGTTTTGATTATTCCAGGCCCAGATGCTGTGGATTCCTGTGTGGTGTAGCTGTGCTCTGCTATGGGGCAGCTAGGTTCCCTCTTGCTGCAGGAGAAGGTGGTGGGACCCATGGGGATGGCCGTCTCTTTTTGCTCTGTTTTTGTTTTGTTTTTTTGCTTGATGACTTGCTTCCACCAAGAGGCTATAAACCAAAACTGAAAATATGGATTAAGTGCATACTTTTCCTGGACTTCCCAGGTGGCTCAGTGGATAAAAGAATCCACCTGCAAGGCAGGATGCAGGAGGTGCAGGTTTGATCCCTGGGTCAGGAAGATCCCCTGAAGAGGACGTGGCAACCCACTCTAATATTCTTGTGTGGAGAATCTCATGGACAGAGGAGAGAGGAGGGCTACCATTCATGGGGTCACAAAGAGTCAGACATGCTGAAGCAGCTGAACACGCACACACACATACCTTTTCCCAACACATTTACCCAACCTGGCATTTTCACGGCAGGATATATTATATAAATGTCTGAAAAGAAAATGTTTTAAGTGTACTTTAGGTAGATGTTTGCTTAATCAAGCAGAAGCAGTGATTATTCTCTTATTTTCTGGAATGTGTTGACGTAAACGTATCTACACAAGGGAAAACTTTAGAGTTCCTCTGGTACAAAGCACCCTTCTCTGGATGAACTGAAGTCTCAAGGAGTGAGTAATCAGTCCAGGTCACATATTTGAAATCATGAACCATGTTACTGAATTTTCAGTTCACTTCATAAAACTAAAGTAAAAGGAGGATACCTTCCTCAAATTAATTCATGTATAAATAGTGTAGTTATTTTGCAGTTCATGAAGATACTAAACATAATTAACAAGAATATTTGTTTTAAACCTATTGAGTACAACTTTTTCAGGGTCCAATTATAGGAAATCATTTGAGTATACATTTTTTGGTCTGTGAGCATCTGGAAATAACATGGACAAAGTGTTATTATTTTGAACAATAATACTTATTGCTATTCCCACATTACTCATGAAGAAGCTGAGAGCTGGGAATGTAAAATGTTTTGTCTAAGACCTTCATAGTCCAGCAATTTAAAAAAAGGTCAGAATTAGAACTTGGGACTTCCTGTTCACCTTCTTCATCCCAGCAACATCTGACCCCTTACCTCAGGGGTGGCAAAATCCAATTAACAGTATGCTTGAATTATGGATGCCTGAATTCCTAGTGGCACAGAGTAGAGACAGTCTTCATTTATTTCTAATGCGTTGAGACCTATTTCCATAAACAGTGCCTCTCACATCTTGAAATGAAGAATTGATAAAAATCTTTCATAAGACACAGATACGTCAAACTTAAAATGATGAATGTGTTATAGGCATCTTGAAGGTCACTCAACACAGAATTGTGATGACTCACGTTACACCAGAGACGTCGGCCCAGCAAGAGCCTCTTACCTGTTCTTTCTCATGATTGTTCAGATGCCACTGATGTGGTTGCTAAGCAAACTCAATGGGGACTCAGAAGCTTTTCAGAAATGTCATCAATTTCTAAATAAATTATTTTGGAAACACTATTATAGCCTGTGAGTGGACCCCCAAGCCACAGATTTCAGTCACTTTCATGCGTAGTGAAAGAACATGCTTGTGGAAACCAAAAACTTTGTGAAACAATGTTTGTTCTTAGTTGTTGCTGTTCAGTTGTTCAGTTGTGTCCAACTCTCTGCAACCCCATGGACTGCAGCAGGCCAGGCTTCCCTGTCCATCACCAATTCCTGGAGCTTGCTCAAACTCATGTCCATTGAGTCGGTGATGCCATCCAACCGTCTGGTCCTCTGTGGTCCCCTTCTCCTCCTGCCTTCAGTCTTTCCCAGCATCAGGGTCTTTTCTAATGAGTTGGCTCTTGGCATCAGATTGCCAGAGTGTAGGAGCTTCAGAATCAGTCTTTCCAATGAATATTCAGGAATGATTTCCTTTAGGATTAACTGGTTTGATCTCCTTGCAGTCCAAGAGACTCTCAAGAGTCTTATCCAACACCACAATTCAAAAGCATCAGTTCTTCAACACTCAGCCTTCTTTATGGTCCAACTCTCATATCTATACATGACTGTTGAAAAAAACCATAGCCTTGACTAGACGGACCTTTGTGGGGAAGTGATGTCTCTGCTTTTTAATATGCTGTCTAGTTTTGTTATAGCTTTTCTTCCAAAGAGCAAGAGTCTTTTAATTTTATGGTTGCAATCACCATCTGCAGTGATTTTGGAACCCAAGAAAATAAAGTCTGTCATTGTTTCCACTGTTTCCCCATCTATTTTCAATGAAGTGATGGGTCTGGATGCCATTATCTTCGTTTTTTGAATGTTGGAGTTTTCAGCCAGCTTTTTAAATTTTCTCTTTCACTTTCATCAAGAGGCTCTTTGGCTCCTCTTCACTTTCTGCCATAAGGGTGGTGTCATCTGCATCTCTGAGGTTATTGATATTTCTTCCCACAATCTTGATTCCAATTTGTACTTCATCTAGCCTGGCGTTTCGCATGATGTATTCTTCACTTAAGTTAAATAAGCAGAGTGACAATATACAGCCTAGACGTACTCCTTTCCCAGTTTGGAACCAGTCCTTTGTTCCATGTCTGGCTGTAACTGTTGCTTCTTAACCTGCACACAGATTTCTCAGGAGGCAAGTAAAGTGGTCTGGTATTCCCATCTCTTTAAGAATTTTTCAAAGTTTGTTGTGATCCACATAGTCAAAGGCTTTAGGGTAGTCAATGAAGCTGAAGTAGATGTTTTTCTGGAATTATCTTGCTTTTTCTATGATCCAGCAGATGTTGGCAATTTCATGTCTGGTTCTTCTGTCTTTTCTTTTTTTTTTTCATTTATTTTTATTAGTTGGAGGCTAATTACTTTACAATATTGTAGTGAGTTTTGTCATACATTGACATGAATCAGCCATGGATTTACATGTATTCCCCATCCCGATCCCCCCTCCCACCTCCCTCTCTACCCGATCCCTCTGGGTCTTCCCAGTGCACCAGGCCCGAGCACTTGTCTCATGCATCCAACCTG